>NW_007737434.1:22453-23627 GCF_000696425.1 Galeopterus variegatus | reverse complement strand
GGTTAGGAAGCTAATGGAAAAGTTGATAATGGTAGGAACAGGGCAAGTTTGAGTTCTGTGTATTTTGCTGATTACAAGGAAAGGTGCCATATCACCTGCTGGCACCTGAGTGTGCAAATTGGGCACAGAACACAGAAGCAACCCTACTTCTAATCCTTTTGAAATAATATTGGTGTTACTATTGTTCTTTTAGAAACCTTATTCTCTGTAGAGTCCTGTAATAAATTAAGAACATCCTTGAGAAGGAGTAATGTGTGAAGTTATTGTCTGTGTATATACATTTTAGCAATGACAACTCCCCCTCCCCCCAATGCATGCATTTCTGTTTTCTCATGTGAGTCAAGAGAACATGATCTTTGGAATTGTCTTGAATTATCAAAAGTCTTATCTCCAAATATACCATTTGAGAAAACATGATTCAAGTTTGTGAGGAGTTTCAAGTAAATGTCATATTTTGGCATTGGAGTTGTTTCTTTATATTGATTTGTATTTATTTGGTTATATATATAATTAAAAATATATTAAATATATAATTATATTGTTTGCCATGCCTTCTTGTCTCAGAGGATGTGTCTTACCAGTTTATACAATTGATGGTATTTTATTGATTTATTTCACCTTTACTATTAAGGATTTTTCTTTGTAGATTGAACTGTATATGTATTTATTATGCATATATTTTACTTAGAGCTATAGGTCATCATGCAGAAAAGCTGCAAAGAAGCTTAAGGAATGTATGAAAAAAGCCACATTATAAAATATTCAGTAAAAATAAAAAGTAAGTTGGGCTATGATATCTGATGTTAATTAATGAAGAATTGTGTCCATTTTATCTGGAAAGGAAAGAAGACAGTGAAATGAGGCTGTACTGAACAGATGACAGGTTCTGAATTAGGCTGGGGTTCAAGACCAGTGGATAGGGAGGGCTGTTAGCAGGTGGTCAGAAATATGTAATTGCCTAATGATGAGATACCATAGACCAGGTCTATAGCTAAGATTTAGGAACCTGAGAGCCATCAGGTTAAAAATGTGGGCTCAGTCATCAGAAAGCTATGTGTATGTTTTTTGAAAAGTCTCCCACTCTACTGGGTTTTGTTGGCTCATGCACAATTACTATACATATTTTTATGCAACATTTTAAGTGCAATTATTCTTATCCTGTGCAACTGGAATT
>NW_007737434.1:20328-21350 GCF_000696425.1 Galeopterus variegatus | reverse complement strand
AGTATTTAAAACACAGCTGTATTCTCAAGCATCTTGTAAACACTGTCCTTATAAATCCTCTCATATCTAGTAACATGACTGGAAATATTCCAAGTGCTTTACCCACATTGTCGTACTTTATTCCACATTGATCCTGAGGCAGCATTATTGTCTTGAGTTTGAAGATCAGGTTTTGGTGGCTTAAGAGGTTAAGTAAATTGCTAAAATTCACACACCCAGTGAAGGAAAAGTCATTTAACAGGTAAAATGTGGACTTTGAACCAAACAGTTTCTCAGGGTTGTATATACTTTTAAAATTGCTGTTGCGTCTCAGCTGCATGCCAGAACATCACAGCTTGTCTTTAACCTGGCAGGATTCACAGTTTTGCTTTTAATTAGCTAATTATAGACTTCGGTTATCTAAATTAGCTGTTCTCACTCCTTGGGGGTGTGGAACCCAGGGACTCAGTAGTCGTAGTCATCTCTGTTCTTGAGAGCCTACTGGTCCCTGCTGAAACCAACTTATACAAATCCTATGATGTCTAATCCTCTTCCTTCAACCATGAGTTCTTGACAATGAAGGTAAATTTAGGCAGGGACTAAATACATGGATTAGTAGTGTTCAGTGTGTCATTTCCCTCTATTTGGCTTTATCTTCTGCAAAATCCTGGATTTTATATAAGACCTAGTTATTTCATTTAATACATTGAAAGAAATTAATTGCTAATCATTACTGAGCAGCAGTAGATTACAGTCTTCAGAATCACAGACTCTGGAGCCAGAATGCCTGGGTTTAAATCTCAGCTCTGCCAGTCACTATATAAACTTGAACAAACTACTTAACCTGTTTATGCCTCAATTTCTTAATCTCTTAAATTGGGATAAGAAGAGTGCCCTTCTGATAGGATAACATCCTTGAGGATTAAATTCTTAATACATGTAAAGTGCTTAGAACAGGTGTGGCATGTAAGAAACTCTACAAAAATGTTCTGTTACTGTTATTTGAGTAGTAATAACAGCAGTTTCATTGTTGCTGTTAGTGG
>NW_007737434.1:12784-19299 GCF_000696425.1 Galeopterus variegatus | reverse complement strand
TATTCCAGCATGTTCTTTAAAAATATGGGTAGATGGTGATATGTTAAGGAAATAGTATAAGCTGCCATTAGATAAAACCCACTATTGTCTGGAACTCCCCTTGATATCATTCTCATATTCTGAGCAATTTAGCACATTTTTACTTCTCCATATAACATACTTCTTCTAGTCCTATTACCATCTGCTTCCTTTAGTAGATGATAAGATTACTTGCTGCGTCTTACTTGCTGTGTCTGTGCAGGTAACTCTATTACCAACCTAAAAATCTCAGTGGCTTACCCCAGTGGAGATTTATTTGTTGCTTGTGCTACAGTGTCTAACATGGGTTGGAAGAAGATTCTGTTCATTTTAGCCGTTCAGGGATCCAGACTCCTGAGCATCCACCACGTGCTTCCACACTTCCACTGTTCTCCTTTAGACAGAAATTCCTAAAGCTACTGACAAGAAGAAACTCACATTACTCTACCCATGTTTTTCAGCCAAAGCAAATCACACAGTCACAACTTACTTCAGAGGAAGAGAGGTAGTGCAACTCTATCTGTGCCAGAAGAAGAGTTTTTGGCAAACAGCTCTCATGACCTCACACTGGGAACAAGTGTCTCTTCTCTCTTGCACTGTGGTCTTAGCTACATAGCTATTGGCCTTTAACTATAACTTTCTGATAAAATTAATATATACCCTGAACCAGTTAGAAATACATCAATTCTTCATTTTAATATAGGATTTTTTTTTTTAATGTTCAGATTGATTAATAAGGTTCAGTGAGATGAGAATGTGAATGAAGACGGAAACTATCCAAAATTTGGTGCTGGCAGAAAGCCTCAGCACTGTGAATGCATATGGGAAACCTTTCTCCCATCCCCATTGTTTACAATATGTGTATAATTTCCATGGATGTTTTTGGATTATTTTCACTGAAGTACTTTAAATGGTTATAGACTTACAGCTATTATAAAGAAGAAAATGAACTAATTATTCCCAATGAGTTAAAGTGAGGATAAATTGCATCAAATTTAGGTGATGATCTACCTTTCATCCCTGCAAAATGAAGAATCATAAGCTATGCACTTTCTAACTGAATCTCTTCATGGAAAATGAATAGGGCATGGCAGAGTCAATCTGTTAATTTCAGCTATATTAAGCAGCCATGAGAATTCCTGCACAGTCTCTCAGAGTCAATATAAATCAGGAAGATGACCTTAATGAACAGATTGTCCACCAGTTAGTGGGATTCACTCAAGTGTAAAGGCAAAGGTTATGTTTTGTGTGTTTTGAAAGTAATTATTTTTCCAATTTATTTCCTTTGATAATGTATTTAAAGATATATTGCAAATTCTCTTAGCAAACATACTATAAATTGAGGATATTACAATTGCAGGCCAACAACTAGTAGCTAATGGTGAGCAAATCAAAAGTACAAAAAACAAGGGTTGACAACTAACCAAACTCTTTAGTTTTAATCTTTAGTATTGTAAAATAATTTTTGAGAGACTGAAGAAAAGTAAGAATAATTCCAATGTGAAAATTTGAGAGAATTTTTTTCAATGAACTTTTCGTCTAATTACCAAAAAGCATTGGTTTGGTAAACTTCTAATGGTGTGCCACGAATACTGTGTAAATGATGAGAACACTGCACTAAAAGAAATTAAGCTCTAAACTACCATTTCTGTTTTAGGGAAGGTCCAAGAGCCCACTTCTAACTTTTAATTACATGGTATAAAATTTAAATTCTCATCACCTCTATCATGGAGTATTGTCCTTGCTTCATAACTGGTCTGCTTCTACCCTTGTCTCCTTTCAGTTATTTTCGACATTGTAGCCAGAATGTTTCTGATAATGTATAGTCAGAGCATGCCATTCCATGCACAAGCCCTCCAGTGGTTCCTCTTTAATTCAAAGAAAACCAAAGTCCTTCCAATAGCCTGCAAGGCTATACACAATCTGGCTATTTCTGACCTAGTCTGTAGTTACATCCCTGCCAGCATTCTCTACTCAAGTCACACTGACCTCTTTGCTGTGCAGGAACACAGCTCAGCTATCTCTCCCGTAGGCACTTTGTGTTTGCTGTCTATTCCCCCAATAGTGTGTTATCCATTTGGATTTCTACTGCACCAAAAACTGTTTCAGACCCTTATTCAAAAGTACAGACTCTGTTAGCCCTTTCCAGACCTCCTTCTGGACCCTTTAACCTATCCCTCTTAGTACTTTATTTTTATAGTGCTTATTACTGTCTAAAGTAATCTATGTTTTACACACACACACACACACACACTCACAATCACTCACACTCACTCACACAGTCTTTCTCATTTTCTTAGTACTTTATTTTTATAGTGCTTATTACTGTCTAAAGTAATCTATGTTTTACACACACACACACACACACACTCACAATCACTCACACTCACTCACACAGTCTTTCTCATTTTAAAATTCAAGCTTCACGAAAATAAGATTTGTTGGTTTTCTATGGTCAATGCTATATTTTCAATGCTTTGAATAGGACTTGGAAAATGTTCATTCTTGAGTAAATGTTTTGGCTTGAAAATCAAAAACTTAGAGATATCTTCATTTGATTCAAAAATTTATATTTTAATGATTTGAAAGATTAATTTCGGATGTAATCACGGCTAAAAATGACAAGTAGATTAAAAATAAGCATAGAGCTCTTAACAGCTATATAAAGATGTTTAATCATGAATGGAGAGCAAGTCATTTAACCATTCATAACAGAATTCATCAATGCAACATATGTACTATCTGAAGTGTACGACATAATGTGCTAAATGTATGCAGAGCCTTAGGATACACCTTGCACACCTTTTTAAATAGTCAGTTTAACCCAAAGATATGGAATCTCTCTTAAAATGGACCACTGGAGGTCAAGTTCCAATTCTTCTTGAATGTTTACTGTTCTATGTTATGGAGAAAATTTAGTGTAAAGATTTGAGAGGCATTGCTATTAACACATCTTATGATTTTCAAGGTTGAATTCAATTCACGTTAACAAATGTTTATTCAATCCCCTACTGTGGGCAAGAAAATCATAACTAAAATACCAGATTTCTTTTATTACTTCCCTTCCTTGTATAGTGTTTTGTTTTGTTTTTTCTTTTAACATATTGCTGGATTTTTGTCAAGCTCTTACAATAATGCCATGCACATATTAAGCAACATATGTCTAATTCATCCATCTAACCTGTCTATTTATATCAGTTTCCCTATATTTTAAATAAAGATTTTCCTTTTCTCAGTACTCTGTGTCTCCTAGTGCCCATATATAGAACTAAATAGCAATCTTTTATTATTTGCGATTTTATATGGTGAATAATAGGGGCTTTGTCAAACATACTGGCTTTCAGGATTATCACAAAGTTAGAAAAACTCTAAGGTAGGAAGGGAAGTCAAATAAAAGCCAAAGACAATAACTATTTTATGTCAGTAGGGTCTATCACACTTTGGTTTGATGGGCTAGAGAATTATTCTTGTCATGCTTAATAATGTAGGCAAGTAGAAATAATAGAATGATGTAATTTAAATTGATTTGTGGGTAACAAATTCCTCTTATAGTAATTAGCATCTTTTGCTTGTGTGCGCATACATAGAAAAAATAAGATGTTTTACAATACGTGGTCTTTTGGATAAATTTAATTTACGTGGAATATTTAAATTGTTTTTCCATTATCTACCTAATCTACTGAATGTCTTTTTTCGACATGGCAGTGCTACCAAACTTTGTGCCAAGGAGATCATCAGGACAAATATTAAACCAAGAAAAGTTCTTTCAGTTTGGCATAAAATGTGAAGGATAGACAATGAAGACAAATGATCTGGGTTTGAATTCCAGCTTTATTACTCAGTAGCTGAATGACTTTGGGCAATATTTTTAACCTGTCTGTTCCTTGGTTTCCTCATCTGACAAATGAGGTTAATGTTTATATCCCTTAGGATTGCTGTGACTGTGAGTTAATATCTGTAAACATCTAGAANCCTTAGTACTTTATTTTTATAGTGCTTATTACTGTCTAAAGTAATCTATGTTTTACACACACACACACACACACACACACTCACAATCACTCACACTCACTCACACAGTCTTTCTCATTTTAAAATTCAAGCTTCACGAAAATAAGATTTGTTGGTTTTCTATGGTCAATGCTATATTTTCAATGCTTTGAATAGGACTTGGAAAATGTTCATTCTTGAGTAAATGTTTTGGCTTGAAAATCAAAAACTTAGAGATATCTTCATTTGATTCAAAAATTTATATTTTAATGATTTGAAAGATTAATTTCGGATGTAATCACGGCTAAAAATGACAAGTAGATTAAAAATAAGCATAGAGCTCTTAACAGCTATATAAAGATGTTTAATCATGAATGGAGAGCAAGTCATTTAACCATTCATAACAGAATTCATCAATGCAACATATGTACTATCTGAAGTGTACGACATAATGTGCTAAATGTATGCAGAGCCTTAGGATACACCTTGCACACCTTTTTAAATAGTCAGTTTAACCCAAAGATATGGAATCTCTCTTAAAATGGACCACTGGAGGTCAAGTTCCAATTCTTCTTGAATGTTTACTGTTCTATGTTATGGAGAAAATTTAGTGTAAAGATTTGAGAGGCATTGCTATTAACACATCTTATGATTTTCAAGGTTGAATTCAATTCACGTTAACAAATGTTTATTCAATCCCCTACTGTGGGCAAGAAAATCATAACTAAAATACCAGATTTCTTTTATTACTTCCCTTCCTTGTATAGTGTTTTGTTTTGTTTTTTCTTTTAACATATTGCTGGATTTTTGTCAAGCTCTTACAATAATGCCATGCACATATTAAGCAACATATGTCTAATTCATCCATCTAACCTGTCTATTTATATCAGTTTCCCTATATTTTAAATAAAGATTTTCCTTTTCTCAGTACTCTGTGTCTCCTAGTGCCCATATATAGAACTAAATAGCAATCTTTTATTATTTGCGATTTTATATGGTGAATAATAGGGGCTTTGTCAAACATACTGGCTTTCAGGATTATCACAAAGTTAGAAAAACTCTAAGGTAGGAAGGGAAGTCAAATAAAAGCCAAAGACAATAACTATTTTATGTCAGTAGGGTCTATCACACTTTGGTTTGATGGGCTAGAGAATTATTCTTGTCATGCTTAATAATGTAGGCAAGTAGAAATAATAGAATGATGTAATTTAAATTGATTTGTGGGTAACAAATTCCTCTTATAGTAATTAGCATCTTTTGCTTGTGTGCGCATACATAGAAAAAATAAGATGTTTTACAATACGTGGTCTTTTGGATAAATTTAATTTACGTGGAATATTTAAATTGTTTTTCCATTATCTACCTAATCTACTGAATGTCTTTTTTCGACATGGCAGTGCTACCAAACTTTGTGCCAAGGAGATCATCAGGACAAATATTAAACCAAGAAAAGTTCTTTCAGTTTGGCATAAAATGTGAAGGATAGACAATGAAGACAAATGATCTGGGTTTGAATTCCAGCTTTATTACTCAGTAGCTGAATGACTTTGGGCAATATTTTTAACCTGTCTGTTCCTTGGTTTCCTCATCTGACAAATGAGGTTAATGTTTATATCCCTTAGGATTGCTGTGACTGTGAGTTAATATCTGTAAACATCTAGAACAGTGTCTGGCATGTACTATGTTAATAATTACATTTGGCATCTATGAATTCTTCACTTTAACAGCACCCAAAGAACTGGATAAGGTTCTAATTGGCCTTTTATAATATTAAAAGTAATTGTATTATGGTATCTCTATGCTTTATACGGGGGCATAAATTAACACATTTTTGTGGTGACTCCTGTTGATGAATGTCTCATCAAAGCATCATCATTCCTTCTATGATTTTTAATGAAGTCTTTGTTTTATGCAGGGGTAAACAAAAGCAGTAGAATCTACAAATCCAAGCAAATTATACTTTAATAAGCATTTAAAATCTGTTTTCTTCCTTTACCTTTATTTACATATCATAATAATTAAATTTTAAAAGTTGTTTTAAGAATAACTAGTGTTAAATATTCTTCATAAAAGTAATCATTGATTTATAGAAATAGTAATTACTGTATTGTCACGTGCTTGATTATATTTGGAATTTCATTTACTTTCAAGTAAAATATCTAAATGAAATCCAGACATAAATTGCTAAGTTTCCAAATATCACTTTTGTGGATGCACGATTGTACAGACAGACTGTGTGGGATTTTCTACCTGAGAGAAATGTACAATGTAAATAAGTGATTTTAAGCTATTATTTCACTGAGGATGGAAAATAATTGTGTTGTGTGACTCTTCAGAATTTACATTCAGAAGGGTTTGATTTGAGTTATTTTTTATATATCACCCTGAAAGCATGGAAAACATAAAGACATTGAAAAGGAAGGGACTGGGCTTGAACAAGGTAGTGGGAAAAAAGCATAAGAACTAAAGTACCATGTGAATAAGGCTTAAAAAATTTCATTAAGGAG
>NW_007737434.1:9924-12525 GCF_000696425.1 Galeopterus variegatus | reverse complement strand
ATGCTCAGCAAGATTCTGAACAGCTGAGGGATCCTGACCATTTCATTTCATTTTCCCTTCAGAGTTAAACTCTTCCGTTAATCAAATAATATGAATATGCATGAATATCTGTGGTAAACTGTAGAGTGCTACCCATTATTAGCATTAGCATAATAATTACTAATATTAAATTTTATGCTTTTTATTTATCCATATTGGTTTTCTTTTCTTTATGGTGACAGTTTTCTTAATCATGCAATTTTTGAACTGTCCACAGCCTTCATAGATATTTATTCATTTTCCAAAATGAGAAAACATATAGATCAATTAAATGTAGCATTGATGTAGCATCAATATCTATTTTTCTATCTATAAATTTTTTCAGAATGTTAAATGATTAAGAATTTAATTTATGTTGATCAATTTACAGTACTTTCATTCTTGTATTGAATGCCAAGTTATGAGTGGATAATAGGAGATATGGAAATGAGGACACCAAAATTTGAAATTTAGAAATGCTTTGTTAACATTTTTAATATTAATCACTAACCACCAAGTATAAATTAGAATATGTACATAGTGGTAGAAAGGCACTGTTATTAATTCATATAACTTGGAAATGATTTTAGAAATATATCAAGTTGCTGTTGTTGGAGCAATAATCACAGTTAAAATTATCAACTTTATATGTCGGATGTTGTAGTACTCACAATTTTATTGTTAGGCGCAATATTGTCCCAACCTCATCTAGGCAGGTCATTTAATGAATATCACAGCATGTAAATAGACATGTCAGGTTCAAAAAAGCATTAGCCTAAAATGAGGTCAACGTAGGTTGATTCTCTCAGCTTTAAGGACAGCTGAGCCCTCTCCAAATTCCAAAGCTAAGTCCAACAGAAGGCAGAGCTTCCTAGGCTGCTTTATTAATAAGGAACAGCTGCAGCAATAACAGGGCAATATCCACCTTCAGCAACTCCTTGAGAAGAGGGGCAGCACATTGCTTATCCCAAGGGTTATGAGGTGCTTTATTAATAAGGAACAGCTGCAGCAATAACAGGGCAATTTCCACCTTCAGCAACTCCTTGAGAAGAGGGGCAGCACATTGCTTATCCCAAGGGTTATGAGGATCATAAATAAACAAATTTTTTAAACTCTTAAATTTTAAACTTTCAGAGATATGTAATGTGAAATTTTCTGTACACTACATTATGCTCCATGTCACAGAAAGTACAATTGTGGGGCACAAATGCCTAATGTTTATAAAAATATAAGATCATCTTTTAGTTTTATTAATAGCATATACAATTAAATAATTTTTTATTATCCTGAATGTTAAAAAATTCCCACAAAACAATTTGTGTGGCAAATATTTTCCTCCCAGTTTGTGGCTGTCTTTTAAATTTCTTTATGGTATTTTGTGATGAGCATAAGTTCTTAATTTTAGTATAGTCAAATTTATCAGTTTTTATGGTTAGTGCTTTTTTGTGTCTTAAGAAGTCTCAATAGTTAGAAAGATATTTTCCTGTAATATTTTCTATAATATTTTCCTTTTTATAATTAAGACTTTACTCCCTCTTTAATTGATATTTTGCACAAGGTGGGAGGTAAGACAGTCTGTAACACATGGGTAATCACTTGTTCCAGACTTGATTTGTGAATACTTCCCTTTCCTTGTTCAGCTGCAGTGCAACATTTGTCTTATATTCCAAATTATTCACGTGTATATTTTTCTCTGGGGTCTATTCTGTTCTGTTGGTCAGCATGGTTAACTCTGCCCACGCACCACAAGTTCTAGTTACTTTGCATTTATAGGAAGTTTTGACATCTTGCAAGGTAATAATATCCTTGCAAGGATAAAAATAATCCCCTTAAAGAATAAAGAGTACTTTTTTGGTTGTCTTGCTTGATCTTTGAGAAGCTTAGGCCACGTTTGTCAGTCACTCCTCTCCAGCTCTGCTATGTAGGAAAGTGGGGTAGAGAGAGAAAGATTATATCCTTGGAGACCTCTTCTACACTTGGGAGACTAGCCATGTCTCAAATTTTTTCCATGCAGTTGTTCTGCAGTCAGACGGTTCCTCCATAATGATGAAAATGGAAGTGTAAATTTCAAATAATATATTTTTCAATATTATGTTTTAAAATGAGGCTGCTATGCTTTGCATGATTGTTCCCTTCAAAACTTATGTTGAAATTTAATTGCCATTGTAATAATAATAAGAGGTGGGACTTTTAAGTGGTGATTAGCCCATGAAAGCTCCACACTCATGGGTGGGATTGGTGCCATTATAAAAGGGTGAGTTTGTCCCTCTCCTGCTGTCTTGCCCTTCTGCCTTTTGCCATGGGATGATCCAGGAAGAAGGCCCTCACCAGATTTTGGCTCCTCAATCTTGAACTTCCCAGCCCCCAGAACTATGAGCTAACAAATTTCTGTTTATTATAAATTACCCTGTCTCAGGTATTCTGTTATAGCAGCAAAAATGCACTAAGACAAAGACATGAAAAGTTAATAAAAAGTGGCAGTATAGATGTGTTTACATTTATCATTTTAAAAACTTGCATTTAGGGCCGGCCCGGTGGTGCACTGCTACAGTGCGCCACTTGGGAGTGCGGTGGCGCTCCCGC
>NW_007737434.1:8004-8887 GCF_000696425.1 Galeopterus variegatus | reverse complement strand
AAACTTGCATTTAGTCCATCTAGTTTAAATCTTCTGCATATAATTATTTATAATGATAATCTGAGTCTTTTAAAATAGCAAATCAACTCTTGTATTCATTATGTTATTAAATCACAATTCTCTAACATACACATTTTCCCCTCTATTTTCATGGTGTCTTAACAATGGATATTGGTAGGTTGAATTTTCTGATAACTAGAAAGAAGCTACATGGTCTTTTCTGATTCACCAGCATGTATATCTGAGTGAAGGTTAAGGTTAACTTAATTTCTCACTTCAGTTGAAAATCAATTCTTCTACCCTTTTGTCATAATCCTATCAACTACATAGAGAAGCTGTTCTATTCTTGAGTTATATTTGAATTTGCAGAGGGAATTAAATTTTAGTTTTCAGAAACTGAAAGGTTTTATAGGATGACAGGACCTTTTTGTCTGTATTTACCGTAATAAGTAGTGACCCTGGAGTACTAAAGGGTTTTTCATAAGGGGCCTTTGCAAAGAATAGAGGGCAGTCAGAGGAAGAAGGTGGGATATATGGTCTTTCTGTTGCTGGGTGATGGTGTACAAAAGACATTGCTAAACTCACACAGAAACAGCTTACTTTTAAAGAACATTTGAAATGTAGGTGTTAGCAATATAACACTCATTTAAATCTATCTAGTAGTTTTTCTTGAGCAGAGATTTTTCCAATGAAGATTAAAGATTTTCCTTATTAAGTAACAAAATAGCATACAGATGTGATAAGAAAAACTGCCCTTACCAATTTCCTGAGCTAGGATTTTAAATTAGTTTATTTGTTGAAATTCAGTCTATTAAGAAAGTCAAGCAGACGGCAAGGAACCTTCATAGAATGTAATGTAGGAAGACCCATCTTATATGAAAAG
>NW_007737434.1:6399-7776 GCF_000696425.1 Galeopterus variegatus | reverse complement strand
GTTGCCCCTGATTTGAGGAGTACTATGGGGTCTGCTAGATTAATTGTGTACAAATTCTCCTCATAAGCTGTCTGTTTTTTTTGATTTTCTTTATTACTATTTTCTTTATCATGCATTACTATATCCCTGGTCTTACTCCTGCACTGAAAAACCCTTTCCCCCAGAAGTGCCCTATTTGATAATCATAATTTTTTTTTTTTTCACTCCTATTTTCTATTTACCCAATTTGGTCTTCTTACTGCTAGTTTCGCCCTTTTTCTTACTCCTGGTATCACTACTGGATACTTAAGACTCTTATATGACTGGAGCCCTCCATTGTTTCAGTCCAAAGAGCATAAACACACATTCTTCTCAAATGCTAACCACCTTATGCTGCTAGACAGAGGCACTGATCTCAATGCATTGCCTGAGAGCAACTGATCGTTGCGAAGCTGCCACTGATCAGCTTCTCACCTCCATTTCAAAAACCCACGCCATGAGATCTCTCAAAATACCATAGACTTGGTGACTTATAAAGAGCAGAAATAAATAGGTCACAGCTGTGGATACTGGCAGTCCAAAATCAAGGCACCAGGAGATACAGTGTCCAGTGAGGGCCTGCTTCTCCGTTCATCCACAGCTTCTTTTTCCCATATCCTCACAAGGCTAAGGAGAAAGAGAGTTTTCTGAGGCCTTTTTTTATAAGGGCACTAATCCCATTCTTGAAGACTGTCCTCATGACCTAATCACCCTCCGAAGGCCCCACCTCCTAATGCCGTCACACTGGGATTAGGTTTCAACATATGAATTTCAGTCTTTAGAAATTGTCAAAGCTCTTTATTCATCCTGGATAGCTTCTGTGTAATATGTATCCCTAGTACAGTTGGTCTTTGGTGGAATTTATGAGAAATCCTCAGCGTTTCTCATTACTGCTACTGAAGCAGGCAGCTATTATGGCTAGTATTTGAAAAATCAGAATGGATTTTGTATAAAAATAAGTTGTGACACTGGCTAGTTCTATATCATTATTTAGTTGTATATGATATGACACGAAAAACACACACTTAATATTTACAGAAAAATTGCTTTCTCAACAAATAGTTTCTTTACAAATAGGATATCATTTCTCCCACATAATAGTTCTATTAGTTAGATCCTACTAAAATCCCTCTTTTTCAGCACAAGACTGAGTCTGAGAGAGGTTTTTGCCCAATTTACTAGGAAGAGGCCAACAGATTCCATAGCTTAGTGCATCTCAGTCCAACCAGATCATCAGACTCACCCTGAGATATCCTGAGAGCACCAATAACTTTACCTGTGCATACAAAAAAATAAAATAAAATAATTCATTCCTTAGACCAATGATATAAAAATCTCTGTAGTTGAGACCACAATATT
>NW_007737434.1:3645-5028 GCF_000696425.1 Galeopterus variegatus | reverse complement strand
TAATTTAAGTATTTAACAGATTTTTTACAATCCAAATCTCTATATATTACAAATTCCAAATTATTTCTGTCCCATTTTTTATCTCTTCCCCTAAGGACAGATTACCTGATGACTTTTTTCTGCATATCACTGTACTTTTCAGCTTTTAAATACGAATCTAGTCTAAACCTATTTCATGTTATTTAATACTAGTATATATAATACACTATAATGCTGGTCTACTTTCATTATTATTTTCCAGACCCTTAATTATATTGGACTCAGAGCTGTGCCTATACACATGTGTGACTGGGCTAGGCCAGTGGGTGTATTTATATGCAAGGACGTGTGGTCAAAAAAGACTGTAGTTATGGTAACTTTATGTGGGACCATCACCCTACTCTGTTGCCCTGCTTTTGATTGTATCTGTGATGACTGAGGAAATTTCATTTTCCTATGCTGCATTTGCTTGTAATGCTTCACCTTGTTTCTCAGAGCAGGTTTGTCTGTAATTTCCTGTTTCTCTACACCCAGTGACGGTGCAGCTTTAAGGTCATATTCTACCCCAAGCCCTATCAAATTCCATTTTATATCTTTCTTTTTCAGTTCACCATATAGTGACTACTTAGATAACCTTCTGTCATACCTTCTTTTTAAAAAAGGAGTCTTTTTTTTATATATCCTTCAGTTGGGAAGTTAAAGAAGGAAAATTATGAAGACTGGGAATAAGTAATCATGAAAACGTATTTGAGGATTAACACTGTTTTTATTTAAGTGTTTTGTGTGTGTGTGTGAGAAAGAATGAGAGAGGTATATGTGTTTGTGTGTATGTGGAAAGAGATAAGAGAGAGCACTTTTTATACAAAACCAGTTTACATTCAAACCTATAGGCATATGTGCTTACATGTGACTAAACTACCATGAACATATTTTATAGTTTTTTTAGCTTAATTATTTGTAATGCTAACATCTCTCCATATCATCTTCAAAAAAGTTTGCAGTGATTGCATCATTTTCTATAGTAGCAATAAGACGTAAGTTATTAGCTAGTCTGTTGTTTACAATTCATACTATTTAAATTTTTGACATATATTTTATAGAAATAATCAGACTCTCAAGTGTCATATTAAAATTGAAATTACTGGATTGAAAATACACTCATCAATAAAAACCACATACAGATAAACACACTTTTCATAAATTTGGCATATTGCTTCTCAGAATGTTTTATAATTTGAAATTCCTTTTTGCAGATTAACCTTGATTTTCATCATCTCTAATGATGATAAAAATGTACATATATATACACACATGTACATACATACATACATATGAGGGGGAAGGTTTTTTTTTTTTTTTTTTTTTTTAAAGATGACCGGTAAGGGGATCTTAACCCTTGACTTG
>NW_007737434.1:0-2854 GCF_000696425.1 Galeopterus variegatus | reverse complement strand
TATATGGGATCCGAACCCAGGGCCTTGGTGTTATCAGCACCGCACTCTCCCGAGTGAGCCACGGGCCGGCCTGGGGGGGGAAGGTTGATAACTGAAAATGGCATCAATATATTATTTGCTTTATTATTATTGAGATGGAACATTACCTATACTTTTAATTTCTTCTTTTTTCTAAATGAGGGTTTTCAGTGTTTTGTCATTTATGTTGTTATCACATAAATCAACTTGTGAATTTCTCTCTTACTCTTATGCTTATAGATTTTTTCCCAGCCCCCAAATGAGTTATTCTGATCTTTTTCTTATAATTCCATTTCTGGAATTTTCTCATTTAACTCTGTAATCCATCCAGAATTCATCATGGGTACATATAAAGTAAAGATCATATTTGATTTTTCAAATGAAGCTAATTTTCTTATAAAAAAAACAACAACAACTGTTCTTTTCCTATTGGTTTGCATGACTCCCTAATACAGTGCCCATGAGCACATGTAAACATATATACATGTGTGCACACATACAGACATCCATTTATATTAGGATCTCCTCTAAGGTTATCTAATTGTTGCACATTTTTGTAGGTAGCTTTTAAAATAAGCTCTTTAAATATCTAATGTGGAAACCCTCTCATTTATGATCCTTCTCCAAAAAATTTAAGTCTATTTTTTCCTGTTTATTCTCTTAGATATAAAATTTAAAAGCATTATTTCAGGTTTTTTTAAAAAAAAAAAAAAACTTGGTTGTTATTTTCTGTAAGCTTGCACAAATATTATAAATTAATTCTGTAAGAATTGACATTTATGCAATAATTAGTCTTCCCATGTAGGAATAAGGCTCTAAGGAATTGTATAACCAGCTAAGGAATTTAATAATTGGAAGAGTTTTGCATCTAATGGGATGTAGAGGAAATAAATATTACTTCTGTCTTGAATTTAAAGTGAAAATGATTGAATCATTTGTACCATATCTTTGACATGCACCCTAAATTATTAGGCAGTTTTGCATTTCTGGGGACTAAGACTGTTTCCGAGGCAAAGTGAGCTTGTAAAGCTTCAGGACAGATACATATCTTGGTAAAGCCATTTTTTTTCAGTCTTACTTCCATTAAATGTAATATAGATGAAATATTATTTGTTCTATTTGTCCCGTTCTGTTATTAAAAACTATGCCCTCCTCTTTTCTAATATTGACCACTTTAGTTGGATCAGAAAACATTTTATATCACAGCAGTTATTGATTGGATTTGCTGAAATGAATTTCTTTATACTCAAGTTTTAAACATTTCCTTTTGAACTGTGGAAAAAAATATATTGAATAAAAGTTTTCAAGAGCGTAGCTAGGAAAATTGGGGTATGGGCACATCAAATAGCTCATTTTATTTGACCAAGTGCTTTAGAGTCTGTGCGGAAGTCAGAGGAGATGTTCGCTCTTTTTTCTGTATCCAGAGGTGTGTCTTGGACTCCCTCCAATTTCTCAGGCCTTATGCCAGGCCTGGGATTCCTACCCAAGAAGTTTAGCTATCATGCTATCCCTTTAAGTTCAGGGCATCTACAATTTCAGGCTCCGGATTCACATGGCCCACTAAAACCTAGGTGAATCACACAGAATATACTGTCAGTAATCTGGGATTTAATGAATGAAAAAGAAAAGTGAGTGCTGGAATCTGAGAATGGGATGCATTTGTCTGCTGAAAGAGAAGACATGAGAAAGTATCTGTGAATCATATTGTTTGCATACGTAGGAAGGTGGAAAAGGTTAAATTAACTAAGGATGTTGAATGAAACAAAATAGAAAAATCAAGTAGCTTTATATTTTAATCAATAGTTATTTGTTGCACAGATATTTGTTGAGTTCATTATATGAACCAGGTATGTTCTAAGTGCTAGGCATTTAGCAGTTAACAAACAAGTTCCTGTTTATATTCTGAGGTGTGTGTGGGTTCTTATAGTTTAAGCTTTTAGTAGATGGTAAAATATGTGTCATTATAAAGAGGAGAACAATAAATGTGTGATCAAAGAAATACCACTACAGACATATATATATATATATATATATATATATATATATATGTATAACACTTGAGTTTGTCTATTTGCAAATAATGCTAATTATGGAGATTTATGTAGACTGCTTACCAATTTTTCCTGATTATCATCAGTAAATAGTGTGTGTGTGTGTGTGTGTGTGTGTGTGTTAATAAACACATCAGAAAATTTCTGTAGGCTTGGGTAAGTTTGTACTTCTAATTGTTCTTCCTAATTTATCTTTTAATGTATCAATTCTGATAGTACCAGATTCAAACTAGAAAGACCATTGTTTTAGGTTTCAAGAGTCTAATGGAAGTTGGCTAACAGATGTCTGCCATTAAGAAAAATGTGTTTGAGATTTTGTTACTGAGCAAGGGCTCGCTGCCTGATGGACATAAAAGCCAATACCATGGCACAAGTCTTTGAGAAAACAAAAAGCTTTATTTCACATGCTTGACTGGTGTGGAGACATGAGGCGAGGCTTTCAAATCTGTCTCTCTCATCCAGGGTTTGCACAGGCTTTTAAGGGGTATTCAGTATCCCTGATTGGCCAGCTCTGAATCTGGCATTATGATCGGGCAGTAGTGGATTGGACAGTTCCAGTCAGGCCACATATATTAATGAGGCAAGACTGATTGGCTGGGATAGGCAAGGGCCAATTGGCTGATAAGTCAAGAGCTGATTGGATGATTTTGAATCCAGTCCCTAGGTGCAGGAATTTCAGGTTTCTGTGGTGCCTGAGGTCATCTGGAGGACAAGGTCCTCTCTCTGCACATGTTCAGCTTACACATTGCAAGATAACATTAAAGTAACTTGAGATAGGGAAATAA
>NW_007737433.1:52615-53139 GCF_000696425.1 Galeopterus variegatus | reverse complement strand
ATCAGAATGAACGTGTGTGTTCCCCCTTGTGCTGGGTCTTTACACTCCTGATGAGGCTTTGGGGTGGTCCTTCCACATGGCCCACTCCCCCATGTCATTCTGGTTTCTGATTAAAGGTCACTTCTTGGGGAGTCCCTCCCTGATCACCGAATCCAGAACAACCCCTCAGTCACTGTCTAGCCTGCCTGACTCTGTTAATTTCCCATAACTGGCATGTCTCAGGCCAGTCCAGAATCCAAGGGAAGGGAAATTCCTCCTCTTTTTGGGGATAATAACAAAAAATTTACAGCCATCACCTTTGAGGGTCTGGGCTAGAGCCAGAGATTCTCCATGTGCATGATGCTGCAGGTCAGAGGGCCACGTTTTGAATAGACAGTTCTTAGAGCTCATGACTACAGAAGTCCCTTTCTTCCCTAAACATTAATTAATTAATTAATTATTTTAAAAATAATTTTTTTTCCTTTTTGTCTTTTTTCGTGACCGGAAACGGATCGCAACCCTCAGTGTCGCGCCCGTACCAGACC
>NW_007737433.1:45783-51780 GCF_000696425.1 Galeopterus variegatus | reverse complement strand
TGAGCGGCCGGTCTGTATGTGGGATCCGAACCCTTGGCGGGAGCGCCGCCGCGCTCCTAAGTGGCGCACTGTAGCAGTGCGCCACCGGGCCGGCCCCTTAAAAATAATTTTATTTATTGAATCAAAATCGATTATACATATTTTTGAGGTTGAACATTGAGATATGTTGATCAAATGAATATTACCAGCATATATATTGTTAAAAATTGTAATTATTCTTTATGCCTCTTGTCTAATCTGTCCCCTTCCCCATTCCCTCCCCTCTCCCCCCTCCCCCCTATAACTACCCTAGATTTCTTCTCTCCTTCTGAAAGAGTAATGGTTACTCTGTTAATTAGTTGCCTAGATGATCTGTCCAATGCTGAGAGTTGTGATCAGGTCCCCATTATTATCATAGAGCGGATGCTTCTTCTGTCACTCTGGAATGGATTTTTGTGGAGAGAGACGTCCTTTTCTTTTCTCTGTCTCTGCTGGTGACTCTCCTTGTGTCAATGCACTCCAGTGGCTGGCGGACCATCTGCGTGGTGAAAACCCCAGGGCTTTTAAGAGGTGTCTGGGTCCCATCGTGCCCTTCAACAGTGTGTGCCACCTCCACATTGTCTGGTCTGTTGCCAACACTGCAGGAACCCACCTGGAACACCTGGCAGTGGGCAGTGTGGCAGCGGCTGAGGTCTGCGACCCACATCCCCCACACCGCCCCCAGCCAGCTTGGGTGCAGATCCTGCTGCTCTTGGCACCCTTGGTAAATTTTTTCTTTCATTTACTTGCCATTCTGGTGTTTATTCCCCATTCTGGTGTTTTGGGCACTGCCGAGGGATCCTTGGGGAGACAGCCCATGCTCTGCCCTAGAGGGTCCCCCAATTTGGGGACACAGAACTAAACTGAGACAGCCCAATTCTGTGTGGTCACTGTTGATCAGAGAGAGAGAGACAGGGTCAGCGGAGCCCCCGGGGGAATCAAGACTTCTGGTTGGAGCAAGAGCAGTCAGGCAAGCTTCCTGGAGGAGGGGTTGTTGGAAATGGATCTGGAATTAAGAGCAGGAATTTTTTAAGCCTAGAAGAGAATGAGTATTCTGTATTGAGGAACAGGCCACTCCAAGGCCTGGTGGCAAGAGAGAGAGCACCTTGCTTTTAAGTGATGAGAAGGAGTTCAGTGTCACTGGAGTGACCAGGATGACAGGCAAAGAAAAGACAGAGAGGAGGTGGGGGAAGAAATTCATTCTGAGGGCAATGGGGAGCCATAGAGGGTGTGTGAGCAGTGGTGGAATGCAATCAGCTCTGCGGGTTTGAAAGTGCTCCTGGTGCCTGTCTTGGCATGGGGTGGAGGAGACAAGAATGGAGGTGGGGACCCAGGGAGGAGTCTGTGTCCAGGGACCAGGCCACTGGGTTGACTTGAGGGACACTCAGCAGGAAGGAGGGCAGAACAGGACCTCCCAGCTGGGGCCTGAGGAGGAGGGAGGGAGAGAGCACGGTGCCGGGTTTCTGGTCTGCAGAGGGGAGCAGGTTGCAGGCAAAGCCCTGAGCTCTGTTTGGTCCACACCGAGTCCGAAGGTCTGAGCATCCAGGGGGTTTCCAGGAGGGGGCTGGATGCACGTGGGGCTCCTGAGAGAGTCTGGGCTAGAGATGGGGATGTGGACGGTGTCAGAGCAGAGAAGGGGACTGAAGCTGGGGTCTGGGGGGAGTGAGAGAGCCCAAGGAGAGAGGAAGGTGCAGGGCTGAGCCCTGAACCTCAACACTTGGAGGTCAGGAGGAGGAGCCACCAGAGAAGTGGGAGGGAAACCGAGAGATGGGACTGTCCTGGGAGCCAGGAGGAAGGTGTCTAGAGAAGAACGTTGCCAGCTCCGTCTTCCTCTTTCTGTCTGTCTCTGTCTCTTTCTGTCTCTCTGCCTCTGCCTCTCTCACTTATGTCCCCTTCCTCTATTCCTTGCTCTCTGTGTCTCTGTCTCCCTATCTCTTTCCACGTATCCTGCCCTGAGCCCTCCTGGGCTGGGGCGCCCTCCTGTGGCTGCTGTGAGCGTGGCCACAGTGAGCCACCGCTGTCCCCTCATTCTGAGACTCGCCCTTGGCTCACCGGAGCTGCCAGGGATGGGAGCTTGCCCAGAGACATCTATGAAGCTGAGTCCTCACTCCCGGGTGACTGGATGGGAACGCAACAGCCCAGTGCCTGTGCTTCTGAATGATACAACTCTGTGGTGCAATCCACGCTCCAGGGCTCCACGGGGGACCAGGCTGGGAGTCCACATCTGTCTGACTTCTTCTCTTGCCCTATCCTGCTTCCTTCCTTTTCTTTCAGGCTCCTTCTGGAGCACCTCCTTCAACAAGTCACTTGCACAAGCGTCCATAGTTCAGACTTTGAGTCTAGTGAATCCTCTTTAAGACAGTGTCCTTGGGTCCTTCAGTGTCTCCTTTCTCACTGTCGTCCTCCTGCCCCTGCTTTGGTTCCCTGATGAGCTTTCATTGCTTTTCTTTGTCTTCCTTCTCTTTCCCTTCTGGGCACCCCTTCAGTCTTCTCCAGCTGGCTCCAGCCTGGGCATAGGTGTGGACGTGATGAAAGCATGAAGGTTGGACAGCACGTCTGCCATGAACTCAAGCCTGGGGCTACCCATGGGCAGGGATGGACTCCTGGCATGTTCAGCCTGGCCTGGGGTGGGCAGCCAGTCTTGGGGGAAAGGAGCTGTGTCTACATCCACTCCTGCTTGTTTGCTGCAAAGCTGGGGAGGCGCCAGCCAGAGCCAGTGGCAGGAGGCTGTGCTGGGGTTGGAGGACAAGGGAGAAAGTTGGATGGGGTGACATTAGCTGTAGGTAAAGACAGAGAGAGAGATGGAGAGTTGGAGATGGGGAGAAACAGAGAGATGGAGACAAAGGGAGAGATGCACACACAGAGACACAGACACGCACAGAAATGAGGAGAGACAGAGGCAGAGATAGAGATACAGAGAAAGAGTGAGGAAGAGAGATGCAGTGAAGGAGAGAGAGGGGGATGGTGTTGCTTTGCCTCACATGGATTTGTCACCCCTCTTCCCTTGGGTGACAGAGCCACAAAAGGATTACTCAAAGCCCATCTCTTCCAAGCAGTGAGACACCCCAAAGGGGTTAACTTCCCAGCACCCTGAAGAGAGAGGCATTCCTTCCTTTGCAAATTAACCACAAACTGGGATTATCACCCCACATTTATTCTCCAGACCAGGAAGTTACAGGAAAAGAACATAGGTGAAGTTATGGCTAGGTACAGTTTAACAATAAAGGCTGGTAACATCAGTGAGATAACAAAGTGATATTCCGTAATGCAATTTGCAAAAGGTTAAGTCAATCCACCAACAAAAGCTTGATGTTAGCAAACACTGTTTTTCCCCACAGCAATTTCCCCAGTGTTTTACATATCAATCAAGTAACTTGTCTGTCCTTGAGCCAGCAACTTTCCTGTGTTACAAAGACTTTAGCCTGGGGAAAGTTTCCTGTCTTTTGCAACGTTAACATTTCTGTATGTAATTCCGAAAGGTTAGGCTCAACCTGAGACTACAGAGCTTTGGAAAATAGGCCCTGTGAAATACATTTGCTCCATTGTATACTCCACAGGGTGGAGAGAAGGACACAGAGAAAGGGACAGATACACAGAGGGACACACATACACATATTTATCTCTCTCTATTTGTCTACTTCTCGTATCTATCTAACCTAATCTGTCTGTGTGTCTATTTATATCATCTGTCTGTCCATCGTTTGTCTCTATCTACCTGTCTAATCATATCTATCAATCATCCACGGATCCCTCTCTCTATCTTTGCTGCCTATCTATATGTCTATCTATCTATCAATATGTCTATCTATCTATATCTATCAATCTCTATCCATCTCTCTACCTACCTACCTACCTCCCTATCTATGCCTATGTCTGTCTGTCTCTATCTACCCACCTAATTACCTGCCTATCTAATCTGTTCATCTACCCAAATGCCTATCTATCCATCCATCCATTATCTGCATGTCTACGTTATGAAAGCAACAGGGAGACGAAGAGTGAGGGGACAGAGAGAGGCACATAGATAGAGACACAGACACAGAAAGAGACAGAGGCGGACAGAGAGAAGCTGACTCAGCAGCAGGTGTAGACCAATAATCCAGGCAGCAGGGGTGAGAGGGATGAGAGGGTGTGGGGGGCAGAGGGGGGCAGTGGGCAGTGGTAGCATCCAAGGGCCCCTGCCAAGCCTGGTCTCAGCCTTGCTTGTCCCCAGATTCAGAACAATGAAGAGGGCATGCGGCTATTGGAGGATCTGGGCCACTCCTTCCGTGACGTCCACCTCTGGTGGGTCGGGCCTCTCTACCCTGCTCTGAGGCTTGTTCACCCTAAGTTCGTTGCGCCTGTGCTTCAGGCCCCAGGTATCTGTCCCAGGAGCCCACAGCCCCAGTCTCTTCCCTGCCTCTGCTCCCAGCCCTTCCCACCTCTGGAAGGCCAGGGTGAGTGGGGAAGTGGGCAGTGTCCCACAGAGACCGTGGCTCTGCCACTAACCTGCTGGGTGACTCTGGGAAGGTCACCAGCTCTCTCTGGCTGCTGAAGTCTCTTCTAGTTGGGAGTGATGGGAATCAATCCTGTGTGGTCTAAACAAAGAAGGGGAATCTCTTCACCATAAAGGGGTGGGCTTCAGGTGTGGCTGGATCCAGGTCTTCAAACAATGCCATGAGGAATATGTCTTCATCTCTTAGTTCTGTTTCCTTCTGTGATGGCTTCAATCTCATGTTGGTAAAAATGAGTCCCAAAAGCTCAACCCTAATGGAAAATTCCCTTTAATTCCAGAAAAAGTTCCAGAATCCCCTTAAATTTTCCAGGCCTGGGTCAAAGGACCAATTTTTCATCCAATCACTGGGACTTGATTGCTGAGGCTTAGGGTCATATGCTCAGGTCTGGAGCAGGTGCTGGGGTTGGGTGGTCATTCTCGAACCTACTCGAATTGAAGGGAGGGGGATGTGAGGTGCTGCCTCCAAGAGAAGAGAAATGGACACTGGACAGGCAGACACCGCAGATGTCCATCCACCAGCATCCCTGCAAGGTGGGCATTTCCTGGGTAAGGAAACGGAGGCTCAGAGAGGCACAGTGACTTCTCAAGGTCACACAGCATACTGAGGCCTCCCACTTAGTTCTGTGCACTCTCAGCTTTCCTGGCTGCCTCTGATGGGGGGAATCCTAATCTCAAAGTTGATTCTGAGAGGAGGGTATGTCCAGAGTATTGTGGGAGAAGATGCACCAGACCCCAGATTGGTCCACTGTGTCTGGTCAGCCCTGGGGTCTTCTCTAGGAGCAGAAGGGTGCAGTGGCAGCTCTTCAGGGTGGGCAGAGCTCAGCATCCAAGATGTTGGCATCCTCTCATCTATTTAAGGACAGAAGAGCCCTTGACCTGAGGCATGTGCCAGGGCGTGTCACACCATGTCAGGGAGTGCTTTTGCTGTGCTCTGCTGCTGCAGCCTTTTCTGATCCTCCTTTTTATGCTCTCTCCTCCCTGCTTGCTCTGCCCTCGGCCCCTTCCCTGCNGGGTCTTCTCTAGGAGCAGAAGGGTGCAGTGGCAGCTCTTCAGGGTGGGCAGAGCTCAGCAACCAAGGGGATTGACATCCCCTGGTTTATTTAAGGGCAGAGGAGCCTTTGACCCTAAGCACATAACACATAGTGTGGACTGGAGGAGGACACTGAGAAAGTTGATAATAAAGCAACCATATTTAAAGCCTTCTGGGGCCCATCCATGGGATGCGGCCTGAGATCATGTCAGACCATCTCGGGTCCATGTCAGAGTATGTTGTGTCACATCAGAGCTTGTCATGTACAATGTGGCCATGTCAGGACATGTTAACACATGTGTTTGAGTCACGTGTCCCACAGCCATGTCAGGAAATGCCAGAGAGTACTGGTGCAGAGTGGGCGACCTAGGTTCCTGTAAAGGCATTTGGCAGAGTGCTGGGATGTGCTTGGGTGCTGTAGAGCCTGTTAGACCATGTAGGAGCTATGCCGAGG
>NW_007737433.1:41566-44348 GCF_000696425.1 Galeopterus variegatus | reverse complement strand
ACCCGCCTTCCACTTCAACATCCTGAAGCCCTATGTGAAGATTTTCAACCACAGTGTGAACATCATGCACGTGAGTCATCTGAGCCCAGAGTCCCAGCTGGAGCCATGGGAAAGAGAAAGTGGTCTCAGATGGATCTGATGTGAAATTTTGGCTCTGCTGGGGTTCTTTGGAACCATTTCTTTTCCTCCCTGAAACTTGGTTTCTTCATCTGTAAAATGGGGATAATAATTCCTACTTAAAGGTGGCGAAAATAGCGTAGGGGAGTCATGTAACTGGCACATAGGAGGTGCTCAAAGGTGTCAGTGTCTGCTCTTCCTCACAGAAGCCCTGTACACTCAAGCGCATGGTGTTGAAGATCGCATAGTACCAATTTCTGCATAGCATTCACTAAAACCCACTGGCCTCGGTGGGTCAACTGGACTCCCCCATTTGTCTCTTATCCTCCAGAGGCTAGCCTGGGCTTGCCAGCCTGGCACAGACTGGGTTTGAAGAGGAAAGAAGCAATATTCCATGGCTCTTGATGTCCCCTTTCAGAACTAGCAGGCCATCATTGTCACCACATCCTACTGGCCAAAGCAAGTCAGAAGTCCAGCTCAGATTCAAGAGGTAGAGAAACAGGTTCCACCTTCTAATGGAAGGAACTGCAAAACCTCTTTGCAAAGGGTGAAGATATAGGGAGGGAATAGAGTTGGGGACATTTCCATAATCACGTACTATTGTGATAATGGTAGCTGCCATTTATTGAGCACTTACTGTATGCCAGAAACTACATGCCAATTTCGTGTTATATGTTGTCTAATGTAATTTTCACAACAGTATGAGGTAGAGATGATTATGATTGCCACATTACAGATGATGAAACCGAGGGTCAGAGAGGTTAGAGATCTCTTCCCTGCTATTAAGTGAGCTACATGTGATGGAGCAGGGACTCTAATCTGGCTTATCTATGTCAAAGCAGGTCAACTTAATTGTTACTGAAGATTTGACAGGTGGGAGCCAGAGGAGAGCAATGAGTTGACCAAGGGTACACAGAGCAGAGGACACAGAGCTGGGACTTGAACCCGGGTCACCTGCCTCCCAGCCTTGAGTCTTCATNGGTGAGAGCTTGGACACTTGACTCCATAGAGGACGGACTGTCTTGTAGACTCAGGATGCAAGGAGACCATGAAGAGGAGGAGGTCTGAGCTTGGTGGTGGAAATGGGGCAGATTTGGCAGAAATTGAGGAACAGTGGGCGGGACCAGATGTTGGATGAGAGAGAGAGGAAATGACCATGATGCCCAAGCTCTGCCCTGGAAACCAGGGACATGAGGAAGCTCACAGAGAGTGGGAGTAAGGGGGAAGTGTGGTTGGAGGACACCCTTTTCTGGGTGGAATATGGTCCAGGGATTCTGGCTGGGAGGTGCTTCCAGGGTTTCATGTGTGTTAAGAAGCTGCGTCCTCTCCCTGGGCTAGTTCTGCAGGAGTCCCAGTGAATATATTGCCACCATCTTGGATCTCAGCGCCCTTGTAGTGAAACGGCACCAGCAGATCTTCCTGCACATGGACTTCCTGTACCACCTCACTCCTGATGGCCGTTGCTTCCATGAAGCCTGCAACCTGGTGCATGACTTCACAGATGCTGTCATCCAGTAGCGGTACTGCATCCTGGTGAGCCATGGTGTTAATGATTTCCTGAGGCACCAGACCAAGGCCAAGACTTTGGAGTTCATTGATGTGCTCCTGCTGGCCAAGGTGAGCTTCTCTGGGGTGTGAAATCAAGAGGTAAAGTGGACCTCAATGCCAAATGTCAGATGGAAGAACTTGAACTTGATCCAGAGGGCACTGGGGAGCCACGGAAGGTGCTTGAAGAAGGGAAGGAGAAGGCAGAGAAAAGTTTTAGTGGTAACTTTATAGAAATCTTCCTGAGAGCAGCAAACAGGAGGTAGGAGACCATGGGGAAAGCCTGTGGGGCAGGCTCTGCAGACGACAAGGGAGAGATCCTGATTGGATGATGGGTCCTCAAGGACTGTTTTTGGTTAGACTCTGGGGTCTTCAGAGCTGGCGTGATTTTGGAGGTCTTGTTTGGTCTTCAGGATGAAGACAGGAAGGAGTCGTCAGACGAGGACATACGAGCAGAGGCTGATACCTTCATGGCTGAGGGTGAGAGTCCCAGTGTGGGACTATCATGGGGACAGGGATCTCTCCATCCCAGGGATGTGGCTGCTGGACCCTAGATCACTCCACTCTGCCCATCGTTCCCCTCCCGCATCCTCTCTGAAGGTCTCAATGTGAGGGCACTGTCTACCGCTCAGGTGGTGAAGCAGCCCAGAGACCCAAGCCTGCCTGGCTGCCTCTCAGGTCATGACACCACGGCCAGTGGCCTCTCCTGGACTCTGTACAACCTCACAAGGCACACAGAATACCAGGAGCGCTGCTGGCAGGAGGTGCGAGAGCTCCTGAGGGACCGCGAGCCTAAAGAGGTTGAATGGTGGGTGCAGGTCCTCATGGCCTTTCCCCGGGCCCCTCTCCTTGGCCCTGCTCCTTAGGTGCGGAAGGTCTTTTTTTGCTGATTCTGCCATTTTTGCCTAGTGAGATTAGGAACAGAACCCAGAAGCAGGGTCTGGTACCCACTTTGGCTAGCAGGGGAAAGGTTGCAGGCTTTTGGGACAGAAAGATCTGGGAGTCCTTATGTATTGCCCCACTTCTTTGCTATGCGGCATTAGCAAAATCAATTCCCTTTTCTTAACCACCTTCATCCTCTGTAAGCTGGGGTGAATCTTTTTTTTTTTTTTTTTTTTTT
>NW_007737433.1:38613-40474 GCF_000696425.1 Galeopterus variegatus | reverse complement strand
GTATGT
The DNA here is from genome assembly GCF_000696425.1 of Galeopterus variegatus. NCBI lineage: Eukaryota > Metazoa > Chordata > Mammalia > Dermoptera > Cynocephalidae > Galeopterus > Galeopterus variegatus. Next base: position 40,468 of record NW_007737433.1, on the reverse strand, counting down.
GGGATCCGAACCCTCGGGCGGGAGCACCGCCGCGCTTCCCAAGCAGCGCACTATCCAGTGCGCCGCCGGGCCGGCCCCTAGGGTGAATCTTTAACACACAGGGCTGCTTGGAGAATTAGCAACAATGCATGTAGAGCAGGTGTCACCCAGTACGTACGAGAAATCTTCAAAAAGTTCATGGAATAATCTGTGTTATCTTCTAATTCCATTTTTCCATGAAGTTTTCAAAGTACCCTTGTATGTAGTAAATGAACTTCCCCACTCCCTGGCTTTCCTGTCTACAGTTGCCATATCACAGATCTTGTGTTGTTCTTAGCTTTTTCAGAAATGTAGCACTGTGATTTTATTAGCCGTCTGTGGTTCTAAGTACATTCAGTTAATTGTTTTCAACCGTCATGTAGCGCTTCCCTTCCCAATCCATTAGTGCTGGATGCCCACCCAGGCTGCTTCCACCTCTCCTCTGCCGTGAGCCGGTTTGTACATGTCTCCTTATCTGCCTTCCTGAGACTCTCTTTGGGATCTATGCTTGGGAGCCTGCTTGCTGGGTCATAAAACACACATCGGCTTTCCTTGTGCATGCACTGGCAGTTGCCCTACGGAAGGGCAGCTCCCGTCACACCACTATCAACACCTGCGGTCCCTCCACCCCCACACCTCAGCTACCCCTCAGCATTTCTCACCTTGTTATGTCACACTTATTTCTATGCCTTACATAGATGTGAGGTGACACGTCCCATTGTTAGATAATTTCCATTTCTCTGATAACCAGTGACTTTGAGTATCTCTTCTTAAGTCTCCTCTGTTTGAGCTCCCGTGAATTCCCAGATCACATCCTCTGTCTACTTTTCTCCTGTTATTTCTGTTGCCGATTTGTAGGAATTCCTACCGTCAAGATATTGTCTAGATCTATATATGTATTGTAGACATCCTCTCTGAATCTCTCACCTGAATGTTCACTTAGTCCACAGTATCTTTTATGACACATAAATCATTAATTTTCTTGCACATTAACCCTTTTTAATTTCTTTTTTGTCTTCCAGTTTGTGCTTTTGGGGTTTTAAGAGTTCCTACTCCTAGGTCACGAAATGTCTCTTATGATATCTTCTTTTAGCTTTATAGTTTTATCTTTCACATATAGGAGAATTCTCCACCTTGCAAATGGAACAGGCAAGGGTCTAGTTCTTTCTGTTTCCACACTACCCGTCGTCTGTGTGTTGGGGCCCAGAAAACAACACCACAAAGTGAAGGCCTCAGAAACAGCCTCAAAAACAAAGTTTTCCTTTAACTTTTCTCCTGTCCTTCTGTCTCTCTGCCTCATCCTCCCCCGAGGCGAATAGAAATTAGATCCCTCTTTCCCAAGGCAGGTCATAGATATGCTCTAACCTTCCCCCTGCCTTTCTGTCTTGGGGACTGCCATATAGAAGTTCTCTGACCTACTTTTGGGCGGGGTGGGCCGAGGGCGGTGCAGGAGGCGGCCTCGTCAGGGCCTCCCCTCCCATGCCTGATTTGTGGGGTGGCGTGTCTCAGAGGGTCAGAGATTTGGACAAGCTTGTCGGAAAGTTGTGTGCCCAGAACCCCCTTCCTCCCCACGTCTGGTGTTCTGAGGTGGGTGCTGGAGTCTGGGCTAGGCTTGGGATATGCAAGCCCACAAGGGGGTCCGAGGCACGAGTATCCCTCCTCGCTGCCTCTCACGCTCATCGGGGAAGGGGAGGGGGTCCTGGGCAGGGTGCTGGATACGATGGGTCCGGGATGTGGGTCCTGGGCACAGTCAGAGTCCCCACCCCTCAGCAGGAACAGCATCGGGCAGACGTTCGCCATGGCCGAGATGAAGGTGGCCCTGGCGCTCACACTGCTG
>NW_007737433.1:37221-37565 GCF_000696425.1 Galeopterus variegatus | reverse complement strand
GGCTGGTGTGTCTGAGCCCAAGACCCCGACTGCTTCTCTGGCTGACCACAGGGTCCCCACGCTGATGACAGGTTCTCCCAGAGCCCAGCCATGGACTTTATTTTGTGGGTGATAGGGAGCCATGGGAGGTGTTTGAGCAGGAGAGGGACCAAGATTAAGGATGAGCAGAAGACGCATGTTTGACTCTGAGTCTGGGAGGCAAATCCACGGTGGCGCTACACGCCCGCCAGCTGGACCTCGACTTCACGTCCTTCAAAGAGTGACGCATATGTGGGCTTTGCTTCACACCAAAGAGGCTTTGATATTCCTTTAAGAGTAGAGATGGTGAATGAATGAGAGAGGGA
>NW_007737433.1:36545-37108 GCF_000696425.1 Galeopterus variegatus | reverse complement strand
TTGATCAAATCAATATTACTAGCATATATATTGTTACAAATCATAGTTATTCTTTATGCCCATTGTCCAATCTCTCCCCATCCCCCTCTCCCTCCCCCTGTCCCCTCTAATTACCCTAGACTTCTTCTCTCCTTCTGAAAGAATAATGGTTACTCTCGATTTGCTGCCTAGATGATCTGTCCAGTGCTGAAAGGTGTGATTGGGTTCCCCAACATTATCATAGAGCAGATGCTTCTGTTACTCTGAAATGGGCTTTGTGGGGAGAGACGTTCTCTTCTTTATCTCTGCTGGTGACTCTCCTTGTGTCAATGCACTCCAGTGGCTGGGGGACCATCTGCGTGGTTCTTGTGGTATCTTGCCGCTTTCATGGTAGCCATGGTTATTGTGGTGGCTGTGGTGGGCCATTGACATGGAGTTGATGTTTTTGGCATGCTCCTTTGTGCAGGCAGTGTGCCTGGTTGTGGAGAGTGTCCGGTCATCGGCTCCATGCCTTGAGTTCCCAGGCAGGCCCCGAAGTTCTGTCACAGTGCCTGTTTGTGGGAGGGGATCCTGGTCCCCTGTGC
>NW_007737433.1:33561-34811 GCF_000696425.1 Galeopterus variegatus | reverse complement strand
CCCTCTGCTGGACGGCTTGGGAACAACAGGCTCTAAAGAGTCTCTTCTCCGTTAGTTCAGAGTGTGTGCGTGTGCGTGTGTGTGTGCGTGCGTGTGCGTGCGTGTGTGTGTGTGTGTGTGAGAGAGACAGACTGTATGTGTAGGTTTGTGCTTGTGTGTATGGGAATGTGTATATTTAACTGTGTGCACGTGTGGGAGTGCTGTGTATGTGTGCGTGTGTACTTGCACACTGTGTGGGCGTGTGAGTCTGTGCGTGTACTTATACATTCTGTTGGTGTGTAAGACTGACTGTGCATACTTACACGCTGTGTTGGTGTGTGAGTGTCTGTGTGGGTGTTGGACTCACTGATTGACCATAATTTTCCACACCAGGCTGTGCTCCTACTTATCACTGGAGCCACCGTCGGAGCTCCACGTCCCTGTTCCCAGGCCTGACCATTGCAGTGCAGGCAGGACATGATGGAGAAACAATGCCCTTGGAAGCAGCCCTGAGTAATCACTGGTGGGTGTTTGGTGGATAAATACCCAGCTTCCTTGNCCCTTTAACTGTCACCTTCCCTTTCCTGTCCCAGTTCTCCCCAGCACTACTGGCATTTCCTGGGGTCATCTCCCAAAGAAACAGCTGGCAGTAGAACGCTTGTCTTAGGGTCCCCTCCAACTAAAGCAATTGCACTTGAATCCTTGCATCAGGATTTACTTCTGGGGAGCTCAACGTAAGACAGACATGTTGGCTGGCTCCTCCAATCCCTGTAGACCTATTATTGTGCTATTCTTTTTTTTTTTGGAGGTAGAACTATATTTATTTTATTTATTTATTTATTTATTTTCATATATATTTTTTTATTTATTTATTTTTTAATTTTTATTTTGTCAAAATACAATGTATATGATTATCATGGCCCTTCACCGACACCTCCCGCCCTCCTCCCTCTCTCCCCTCCCCCCCAAAAATGTCCNTGATGACCACATACGTAAATCTTGTTTGATAATGTGAAAACTAACTTGGTTTTTTGTTTGTTTGTTTGCTTAGTGGCTGGCTGGTATCAGGATCTAAACCCATCACTTGGGTGTTATAAGGCCATGCACTAACCAACTGAGAAAACCTCTTATTCATCTTTTCTTTGGGATTTTACAGCATAAACTTATCATAAAACATCTTCCCACCATGTCATCTTCTGTTCTATTAAGACTGTAATCCCTGCACTCCTAAAATGTGCTCTCTTTCAGTGCTGACTTTCACAGATTAGCAC
>NW_007737433.1:29899-32105 GCF_000696425.1 Galeopterus variegatus | reverse complement strand
CCTTACCTGGCAGAGTCAAAGACCAAAGCAGAACAACAGAAAATCATCACATCCATTGGAGACAAGAGAGTACGTGGTGTAGAAGGATCCACTGAAATTGCCAAGCCGTGGTGTACAAGGATCCACTGAAATTGGCAAGCAACAGAGTCAAAAGCACTTGGAGAAGAGAGGGGTGCCCAAATTTCAAGGATGGGCCAATAAGTGGTGCAGAGCCCGAAGTTGTCCTGCGGGTGGCCGCACTGGGACCCAAGAGTAGGAGGCGCATATGATAAAGGACTCCTGTCACCATCCTTACCCTTATTGGATACAGCAGACAAGAGATGACACCTGAAAATAAACACACAAAGACAGAGGCACAGATGCACACAAATTCACACCCAGCGGTGTGTTATTCCATCCCTTTGCCAGCACCATGAACTCAGTGTGAATCTATGGCGAGTGATCTTCAGTTGGAACATCAGCACTACCTGGCTGCCAAATCCCAGTTATTCACATAAAATAAATGCTGTGTCAATAGGGCACAGGTGCAAAACTCAACACTCTGAGGCTTCTGGTCAACACCGTGGGTAGGTTTGAATGTGAAGAGAACCCTAAAGGAGAGACACAGGGAAAAGGGATGTCCCTGGCAAATGCCAGGCTCTAGTGGGGACTTCGAAAATGTTGAGGTAGGTGCTTCCCCACCTTTCTGAGCAGCAAAAGTGAGCAGAAATGGGAAGAGTCAGTGGACACTTTGCCAAGGTTTCAAGAGCACCCCTTCTGGGCCCCGACACACCTCCATGCGTCTGCCAATGACCCAGGAACTGGCCGAAAGGAAGCGCGGCCAGGACTTCATTCTCACCCATGTGCTGGGAAGTGGAGGCCGCTACAGTGAGAAGAGGGTGGACTGGACAGGAGAGGCGCCACTTCCTTCAGCACCAGGGACAGCGGCCACCCCGAGAATCCTTTACCTCCTGGGCTGCAGGGGGCGCTAGCCCAGGTGCATCCCGCACATTTCTGGAGCAGAGTCCAAGGCCTCAGCGCCCTGCAGGTTCCCACGGAGTGGAGACCCGGGAGGACTGTTGGTTGCAAAAACGAGGGAAAACAAGTAAAATAAACGTTTGATATAGTCTTTTAATTTCTTTTTTATTTTATTTTTTAAATTTTACTTTATTTTGTCGATATACAATGTGTTTGATTATCGTGGCCCATTACTGAAACGTCCCCCACTCCTCCCTCTCCCCACTTCCTTCCAACAACCTCATATCTGTTCACTTGTCCTATCAACTACAAGGAATTGTAATTGTTGTGTCTTCTTCCCTCCCCCCCAGTTTGTTTGTGTATTTATTTATTTATTTTTAGCTCCCACAAATAAGTGAGAACATGTGATATTTCTCTTTCCGTGCCTGACTTGTTTCATATAATTCTCTCTAGGTTTAATATAATTCTGTCTATGACGTTTAATATAATGTTTAATATAATTCTCTCTAGGTCCATCCATGTTGTTGCAAATGGCAGTATTTCATTCTTTTTAATAGCAGAGTAGTATTCCATTGTGTAGATATACCACATTTTCTGTATCCACTTATCTGAAGATGGACATTTGGGCTGGTTCCAACTCTTAGCTACTGTAAATAGTGCTGCAATGAACATTGGGGAACAGGTATCCCTTCGACTTGATGATTTCCATTCCTCTGGGTATATTCCCAGCAGTGGGATAGCTGAGTCATATGGTAGATCTATCTGAAATTGTTTGAGGAAACTCCATACCATTTTCCCTAGAGGCTGCACCATTTTACAGTCCCAACAGCAATGTATGAGAGTTCCTTTTCTCTGCAACCTTGCCAGCATTTATCATTCACAGTTTTTTGGATATTAGCCATCCTAACTGGGGTGAGTTGGTATCTCAGTGTGTTTTTGATTTGCATTTCCCGAATACTGAGTATTGTTGAGCATTTTTTCATATGTCTGTTGCTCATTTGTGTATCTTCCTTTGAGAAATGCCTATTTAGCTCTTTTGTCTGTGTCTTAATTGGTTTTTTTTTTTTCTTGTAAAGTTGTTTCAGTTCCTTACATATTCTGGAAATTAATCCTTTGTCAGATGTATATTTTGCAAATATTTTCTCCCACTCTGTTCATTGTCTTTTAACTCTGTTAATTGTTTCTTTTGCTGTGCAGAAGCTTTTTAGTTTGATATAATCCCATTTGTTTATTTTTCCTTTGGTTGCCC
>NW_007737433.1:0-29108 GCF_000696425.1 Galeopterus variegatus | reverse complement strand
TTTGGGTAGTATGGACATTTTCCCAGTGTTGATTCTTCCAATCCAAGATCGTGAGATATCTTTCCATCTTCTTGTGTCCTCTTTAATTTCCCGTAGCAGTGGTTTGTACTTCTCATGGAGAACTTAGTTCTTATAGATATTTTTCACATCCTTGGTTAACTTTATTCCTAAGTATCTTATTTTTTTGGTGGCTATTGCAAATGGGCAATGTTTCTTGATTTCACTGTCTGCATGTTCACTCTTGAAGAATAGAATTGCTACGGATTTTTTGTGTTGATTTTGTATACTGAAACTTTGCTGAAATCATTGATCAACGCCAAGAGGTTTTTTGTAGAGGCTTTAGGCTGTTTGATATGTAGGATCATGTCTTCTGCAAATAGGGACATCTAGAATTCATCTTTTCAAGTCTGGATGCCCTTTATTTCCTTCTCCTCTCTGATTATTCTGGCTAGTACTTCCAACATTGTGTTGAATAGGAGTGGTGAGAGTGGGCATCCTTTTCTAGTTCCCGTTCTTAAAGGAAAAGCTTTCAGCTTTTCACCATTCAAGATGGTATTGGCAGTGGGTTCATCATATATGGCTTTAATTATGTTGAGATACTTTCCATCTATACCTAACTTATAGAGAGTCTTTATCATAAATGAGTGTTGAATTGTATCAAATGTTTTTTCAGCATTGATAGAGATGATCATATGGTCCTTGTATTTGATTTTATTGATATGGTGTATCACATTTATTGATTTGCATATGTTGAACCAACCCTGCATCCCTTAGATGAATCCCACTTGAACATAGTGTATAATTTTGCCTATGTGTTGCTGTATTCTGTTAGCTACAATTTTGCCTATGTGTTGCTGTATTCTGTTAGCTACTACTTTATTGAGGATTTTTGCATCTATATTCATCAAGGATATTGGCCTGTAGTTTTCTTTTTCTGCTGTATCTTTACCTGGTTTTGGTATTAGGGTGATGTTTGCTTCCTAGAACGAGTTTAAGAGAATTGCCTCTGTTTCAATCTTTTTGAATAGTTAGTAGAGAATTGGTGTCAATTCTTCTTTGAATGTTTTGTAGAATTCTGCTGTGAATCCATTTGCTCCTAGGCTTTCTTTGTTGGGAGTGTTCTGATAACAGCTTCAATCTCTTTTATTGTTATTGGTCTGTTCAGATTTTCTTCATCATCTTGGCTCAGTTTTGGTAGTTTGTGTGTGTCCAGAAATTTATCCATTTCCTCCAGATTTTCAAATTTGTTGGCATATAGTTCTTCATAGTTGTCTCTAATGATTTTTTGTATGTCAGAGGTATCAGTTGTAATATCAACTTTTTCATTTTTAATTTTTGTTATTTGGTTGTTCTCTCTTCTTTTTTTAGTTAGCCATGCTAATGTTTTGTCAATTTTATTCATCTTCTCAAAAAATAGCTTTTTGATTCATTGATCTTTTGTATCATTTTTGGGGTACCAATTTCATTAAATTCTGCTCTGATCTTAATGATTTCTTTCTGTCTGATGACTTTGGGTTTGGGTTGTTCTTGTTTTTCTAGTTCTTTAAGGTGAATTTTCAGGTTGTTCACTTGCCATCTTTCCATTCTTTGGAAGTAAGCATTTAATGAGATAAATTTCCCCCTTACTACTGCTTTTGCAGTATCCCACAGGTTTTGGTATGATGTATCATTGTTTTCATTAGTTTCAAGAAATTTTTTGATTTCCTGTTTGATTTCCTCTTGGACTCATATGTCATTAAGTAGAATGCTGTTTAATTTCCATGTGTTTGAATAGTTTCCAGAATTTCATTTGTTATTTATTTCTCATTTTAATCCATTGTCATCTAAAAAAATGCATGAGATAATTCCAATTTTTTGAATTTTTTGAGACTTGATTTGTGACCTAACATGTGATCTATACTGGAGAATGATCCATGCACTGATGAGAAGAATGAATATTCTGAGGTTGTTGGATGGAATGTTCTATAGATATCTGCCAAGTCTGACTAGTCAAGAGTGTTGTTTAGATCGTGCATTTCTCTGCTGATTCTTTGCCTAGATGATCTGTCCAATATTGACAGTGGGACATTCATGTCCCCTGCTATTATGGTATTAGTGTCTATTTCCTTCTTTAAATCTAATAGAGTTTGCTGTATAAATCTGGCTGGTCCAACATTGGGTGCATATATATTTATGACTGTTATGTCTTCCTGATGAATGAATCCTTTTTTCATTATGTAGTGGCCCTCATTATCTCTTTTATGGTTTTCCATTTAAAGACTATCTTATCAGATATAAGAATAGCCACTCCAGCTCATTTTTCATTTCTGTTTGCATGGTAAATCTTTTTTCATCTTTTCACTCTTAGTCTATGTGAGTCCTTATAGGTGAGGTGGGTCTCTTAAAGGCAGCATATACCTATGTACTCCTTTTTAATCCAGTCAGCCAGTCTGTGTCTTTTGATTGGGGAATTTAATCCTTTTACATTAAGAGTTGCTATTAAAAAGTGTTGATTTGCTTCTAGCATTTTATTGATTTTTGTTTGGATGTGTTAAGTGTCTTTTGTTCCTTTCTTTCTGGTTTGCTGTTTGTCTTCTTTATTTGTTGGTTCCTTGCCTTTTAGATAAACGTTTTTTTTCTCTTCACTGTTGGCATTTTTATTTTTACTAGTGGATTTTGATTTTTCTTAAGTTTTTATGGCAGTGGTAGTTATTTTTCATGTACGAAACCCAGTACTCCCTTGAGAATTTCTTGTCAGGGTTGTTGTGTGGTAGTGAATTCCTGAAGTTTTTTGTTTGTCTGTGAAAAATGCTACTTGCCCTTCATTTCGGAAGGATAGCCTTGCGGGATAGAGTATTCTTGTCTGGCAATATCTATCTTTTAGTATTTTGAATATATCATCCAATTCCTTTCTGGCTTTTAGGGTTTGCGATGAAAAGTCTGATGTTAGTGTGATTAGGGCTCCCTTATAGGTGATTTGACACTTCTCTCTTGCAGCTTTTAAGATTCTCTCTTTGTCTTTGAGTTTTGCCAATTTGACTATAACATGTCTTGGAGAAGACCTTTTTAGATTGAATACAGTTGGGGATCTTTGAGCTTCCTGAATCTGAAAATCTATGTCTTTTCCTATACCTGAGAAGTTTTCTGCCACTATTTTGTTGAGTATGTTTTCAATGCAATCTCCTTTTTCCTGCCCCTCTGGAATACCCATGACTCAGATATTTGAGCACTTAAGGTTGTCTGATATCTCTCTTAGATTTTCTTCAATGTTTTAAATTCTTTTTCTTTCTTTCTTTTTTTGGTCTGCCTGTTTTATTTCAAACAGCCCATCTTCAATGTCAGAAGTTCTCTCTTCTGCTTCTGCAAGCCTGCTGGTTAAACTCTCTGTTGTGTTTTTTGTTTGGATGAATGAATTCTTCAGCTCGGCAAGCTCTGCTACATTCTTTTTCAGGGCATTGATTTCCTTGTACATTTCTTCTTTCAGGTCCTGTATGCTTTTCCTCATTTCATTGTGTTGTCTAGCTGAGTTTTCTTGTATCTCATTCAGTTTTGTTAGAATTATCACTCAAAATTCCCTGTCAGACATTTCAAGGGCTTCTTGTTCTATCGGGTCTAGATCTTGAGAGTTATTACCCTTTGGTGTTGTACTTTCTTGATTTTTCATATTTCTGGTATCTTTCCTTTGATGTTTAGTCATTGTGGCAAGGGATTTCTAGGATGGTGCTGGGGCTGCCAATTTGGCATGGCTGATTCAGTGTCTGCTCATTGCCCACTGGTGCCTCGGGTTTGTGGTCTCCTTGGGTCTTGGGCCTCTCCGGGGGGGATCCTCTCTGGTCGGCACACCCTCAGCCAGGCTGGGGATGCATTCCAGCAGTGGCAAGGCCTACCTGCTGGGTGGTGTGCTGGCACCGTGGGGTGCATGGTCTCCACAGATCTTGGGTCTCTCTGGTGGAGTGCCTCTCTGGTTGTCATGGACTCGGCCAGGCTGGGGATGGAGTCTGGTGGTGGCAAGGCTTACCTGCTTGGTCATGTGCTGGCACTGCGGGGTGCGTGGTTTCTGTGGATCTCGGGCCTCTCTGGTGGGACGCCTCTCTAGTTGGCATGCACTCAGCCAGGCTCAATGAATATCACATTTGATATATTCTAAGCTAAAGTTTTTTTCATGCCAGAGTTTATTTATAGAAATAGGACAAACATGAGTGTATATGTCTGTATTTGCTCACTCTACACCGCATTTCAGAGAAAAAGTTGCAGGCTATACCTGCTGTTCTGCACTTCACTCTTTTTCCAAATGTCATATGTTAACTTCCTTAACGTGTGTACAGAGAGAGCAGACGATGCATTTCAAACAATCCCCCTCATTGTCGATTTTACAACTAAGTTTGAGGCTGTATTAGAGTGTCTAATTTCTACTGTTCTGTAAGAAAAAAAGTGTGTGTGTGTGTGTGTGTGTGTGTGTGTGTGTGTGTGTGTGTGTGTGTGTGTGATGAGTTCTCCTTGCCTGGGGCATATTTATGCAGAGACTGTCAGGGATGTAGTAGCTGGGTGGTTCATGGCTCACCCATCACTGAGTGGGAGAAGATACCATGCAGCATCCAGCTCCCAGACCAGAACAGCTGACCTCTTTCCCCCGAATCCTGGAAGGTGTTCAAGGGTTCCTATTACTACATGGGGCCCTGTCCTACAAGCTCTCCATCTTCTGAGACCACCTTACAGGGCAATTCTGGAAGGATCTAGGGCGGTCCATGAGGGGAGCACTAGATCTGATTTGTGGAGCATCCTGGGTGTGGGAGGAGGAGCCAGGTGGTGAGACAAGGGTCACAAGATATTTCCTCCCTGGGGCCATCATGTTGCTTGAGATTCTACTCTTATAAATGTCCCCAGGTTAATAAGGCATTGTCCCCAATGAATGGCAGTGCAGCAGTAGGCAGGGGACAAGGGTTTGGGCTTGAGAGTCTGACAGACCAGGGTTCTTTTGAGCTCTGCAACTTGGGTTAGAGGTTTGCCCTCTCTATACCTCAGTTTGTCCTTCTGTCAAACGGGCATCATTCTTCTTCTGTCTGCTGTCACATGGGGCTCTGAATCAAAGAGTTGAGGGGAGGGTAGTGAGAAACCATCTGCATTGTGTTGCAGGGCAGCATCTGACACAAACCAGGTGCTCTTTATGTACAGTACCTGGCACACAGTAGACAGGATTTATATTGAGTATCAGGCACATTATGGAGAGTACCTGGTACAGAGTAGATATGCTTTATATAGTTGCCCAGCACACAGTAGGTGTGCTTCATACAGAGTACCCAACACATAGTAGAAGTACTTGACATAGTCTTTTGCACAGAGTAGAGTCCTGGCACACAGCAGTGCAAGAATGAGTGGCCAGACCCGTCCTTTCACTCCCCGTTTTGGGGGCTCCCTCCTCTGTTCCCCCTAAGGCCCTCATCCAACATCACATATCGAAAATGGGAAGTCTGAGCCCAGGAGGGCTGGCACTGCCCATAGTCACAGCACAGATAGTGCAGAAGGAGGATTCCACTCAGGGACACATGGCTCTTCCCTCTCCTGCCTGGACCCTGTCTGCTCATAGCCCCTCTTCTCCTTACCACCCACGCCTCCTCTCTGTCCTCCAAACTCTGATGCTGAGCCCATCCTCCAGATTTGCTCTTCCAACTAGGCTTTGTTTTCCCAGAATCTGACCCGAGTAATCATCCATGAGGCTGGGTTCTTTGCTGCTGCTTGTAGCAGTCATGTCTCCAACAGGGCCCTGCACTGCCCACAGGCAGGACTTGAACTCCTGTGTCTGGAGCTCAGAGGCTTCCTTCTCCCAGCCTCCTAATTCTGCACCGAGAAATGGTGCATGACATCCCCCTTGGACATGCGTGGTTGTCGAGAGCCGTCCTACTATAAGGAATGGCATGGGAACCTGAGGAGTGATACCCCTTGTTCTGCAGGCTACAGGGGGGTCCTATGTGTGTGGTACGGCTCCGTGGAATTTCTTGTTTGTTCACCTTTGGTTGCTTGACAAGGCTTCCCAGAATTAAACAGCCTAACCTTTTGGCTTAGTATGGCTTTGGGAAATTCCCTGGAGTTTCTCGAGGGACATGTTAAAAATTCATCAAAATTAATTGGTTTATTTTAAAAGCATTGTCAGTACTAAAGGTGTTTTTGATGCATGTTCCCGGTATGGGTTGGCTCCATTTAATTTTGTCATTAATCTTTCTTGTTAGTAATGTTTGCATTAACCCATTGTGGCTGTGGTCATGCTCTTCTACGTGTGGAATGAAGTTATTATGTTGGATTTCTGTCCACATCCCCCAGGGAGACGGTGGGTCCAAATGCAGTGGTTTTTACAACAAATTGATCACAACCAGTTACAGATTTCTTTGTTTGTCCCCATTCCCACAGTTTCATTTGATTTACCAAGAACATGTTCTTTCCTTAGTAATAATAAGAATGATATAGTGTGTCTTTGTTAGCTTGAGTAGGATCATTTAATTTTTCACTTTGTTCCTTGTGCTATTCCTGGAGTCTCTTGGCAGGGAGATGAGAAGTGTTATTATAAAGATAAATAAGTTAGATAGTAGAAAAACATAAATTTTGATATTAACAGGTTTTGTTTAAATCGGTCTGTAATATAAAATTTGCATTAATAACAAAATTTAATAGAGATTTATAGTTAAGTTTTATGATAAAAATCATGTTATAAATATTGTGATTTTGATCATAAATTAAAATGATTGTATTATATACAGTATAAACGATTGTTAAACATAACTAATCAATGTTATTAAAATCAAGTGTAGTAAGTATAAGTAAGATTGAAAAAGATTTAAATTGTAAGTTAAAAAGGTTAAGAATTATAGTTTAAACTAAAAGTCTGATGCTCTTTAAAGCCAAGCAAGCTGCTATTGTAGAGTTTCCTGGCCACAAGCCACAGGCTTTGGGGTGAACAATTGATGTGTGAGTAGGTGTTTTTGTCATAGCATGAGTGCCTTGGAAAGTTTTGACCTTTCTTTTTCAATAAAAAAATAAAAAATGTTTTGATTAAAAGATAAATCAATGTGTAAAAGATTAAGTAAAAACATATAAATAAAACAAGATTCATGTGGTCGTTGTCCACACTTGCACTAGACATCTGTGGTCCGTCTCTCCTTTTTCACTGAATCCACACCACCTATGCAGGTCCAACAAATCCTTCGGAGCTTCTGGGACAAGTCATGGCCTGGTCCTGCTCAACTGGCATCTGAATTTTCAAGTTCTTGGTTTTATCTGCTGCATCCTGGCCTTGGAAGGGCAGGGAAAGTTGTAATCTTTGGGGCTTAGACTCACCTGTGACCAACTTACCCCCCACCCCACAAGGGAGGTGCTAAGTTGAGGGTTCAGCACTTATGCTGTGTCACCCTGAGCTGGTTCCTCTGTACTCAGCTGGTCCCACCCCATGCTTTGGCCAGATGCCCAGGCAGGGATCAGGCAGCCAGGACTTTGGGTATTGGCTGGCCCAGCCCAGCCAGCCCATCCCAACCTCCCACAGCCTTCCCTAGATTAGAGGACAGAGGCGAACCTCCCAGGACAGAGACAGAAGAGGTTGTGTGAGAAGCTGCTCCTGACAGAAGGTGCCAGGCTGGGGGAAGTAGGACTGGGAAGTCCTGGCCTGGGATGGGAAGGGGCACTTCCCTAAGCTGGGATGTTCACAGGGAGTGAGCAAGCCCAGGAGACTGGTGATTTTTGGATAACTAAGCCTCTGGCAACCTCCCAGTGATTCAGGCTGGGCCTTTCTGAACTCTAATCAGTCTCTCTCTCTCTCCTCCACCCCTTTATCTCCCTGGGTCTCCCTCCCTGTTCTCAGCCCTTGTTGACCCAACTCTGAGTCCTCCCTGCCCTGCCCCCAGCACCCACCTTCCCTGCCCCTCTCCACTGTCCCTGGAGCTCCTGTGGCCCTGCCTTGGTCTCAGGTCCTCACCTTTGTCCCATCTGCTTGCAGGATGCTGCAGCTGAGCCTGTCCTGGCTGGGCCTGGGGCCAATGGCAGCCTCCCCATGGCTGCTCCTGCTGCTGGTTGGAGCCACCTGGCTCCTGGCTCGTGTCCTGTCCTGGACCTACACCTTCTATGACAACTCTCTCCGCCTCCAATGTTTCCCGCAGCCTCCGAAACGGGGATGGTTTTGGGGTCACTTGGGTTTGGTGAGTGTGGCAGCTGGACGGGTCTGGGGTGTCAGGGTGAATGGACTTCCCACGAGATCAGAAATGGGGCTCATTATTCTGGGGGTCAGGGGGTGGGCTGGGGTCCCAGCAGCAGAGAACTGAGGGAGGTGGCTCACTCTGTCATCTGCAGTGCCATCCCAAGTCTTTCTCACTCCTGGTCCCTGCACCCCAAACTTCTCTGGATCAATTTCCTGCCTGTCTTCCCCACATTAGTGCACCTCTGAGTTCTCATAGGGTGGGCTGCACAGAGCAGGGATCCCTGGGGGTTCCCACATTCTCCACTGCTGGACTTGAAGCCTCCTGCTGGGCAGTTTCTAGGGTATCCATCCTGCCTGGCACATTTCCTCACATCTGCCCACCTCTGGGCTGCCGTGTTCACTCAGAAATTAGCTATGGCCACACACACACATGGGCACAGTTGGGCCATAATGGAGCTGTGGCCAGTCTCCCACCCCCTCCCCTTTATAGGGCACCTTCCTCCTATCTTGCTCTTCCTCTCTAAGATGCACCAATGCGCCCTGTTGCCCAACCTGATAAAAGGTGTCCACTCACTTCCCCTTCCAGAAGATGCTTATGACTCCCTCTCCTCCTGACTTTGACCTATGATATTAACCTGCTGTCATTTGTAAAAGGATGATTGATAGGAGTGTGCACACGATCAGGGAGAGTGTGCACAGGATGCCCTATGCCCAGAACCAGGTTTGCAGAAGGTGACCATAGGTGGGAGCCGCCTTCATGATGGACAGTCAGAGCTCACCTCTGCTCCCCGAGGTCTGTAAAAGCTGCAAGGTCTCTGGTGTGCAGACCTTTTCCATGGGAGGAACTGGAGGTCATTTGGACCAACCAGGACATGATAGGATGTGGGGACCAGCCTCGGGGATAAGTTCTTAGGTCACACTGCTGCCCATAGTCCACCTCTGCAGCTGCCCCCAGGCTGGAACTACTCAGGCATGAGAAAATCCATTCTCTTGAGACAAGGTGGGACTCACTGCAGGCAGACAGTGTGTCTTCTCCTTCTGCCCTGGGTTGCACCTTTCATACTTACTGATGGCCGCAGGAGGGAAGGAGCAGCAGGAAGCAGAGATTCCCTCCATCTGTGCAGAATCCAGATATGTGTTCACTGCAGAGGCTGCACCAATTACTGAGGCTGCAGGGGGCACTTTCTAGCCTTCTACTGTGGAGGTGCACTAGACAGAATGTAAGTGTATTAGTCAGAATGCAGGTGTATTAGTCATATGTATATATGATGATACTTCAAAAAGCTCATGGAAAAATGGAATTATAAGATAATAGGAATCTTTCCTTGAACTTTTTGAAGAGTTCATTGTGTGTGTGTGTGTGTGTGTGTGTGTGTACGTGCGCAGGCAAGTGTACAGAGAGAGATAGAAGATGGGATTGTTTTTGAGAATTTGTCCACATGATTATGGAGGCTGAGAAGTCCCACGCCATGCTGACAACCAGAGAAGCCGGTGATGTGTCTCATTGTGAGTCGTAAAGACTGAGAACCTGGGGCTGCTGATATAAGTCCTGGAGTCCAGATGCTCCAGAACCTGGAGTTCTGATGTCTGAAAGTAGTAGGAGATGGATGTCCCAGCTCCAGAAGAGAGAGAAAATTCTCCCTTTCTCTGGCTTTATTTTCTACCTGGGTCCTCAAGGAATTGGATGATGCGCAACTCCACTGGGCAGGGTGGATCTTCCTGACCCAGTCTACGGATTCAAATGCTGCCCTCTGCTGCAAACACCCCCACAGACACAGACAGAAATAATGTTTTAAACTCATCAGGGCATCCCATAGCCCAGTCAAGTTGTCACCTACAATGAACCATCACAGGAGGTGACGATCTTGTCTTGCTTGCAGCTCACCCCCACAGAGCAGGGCATGAGGAACCTGACTCAGCTGGTGTCCACCTACCCTCAGGGGTTTATGGTCTGGATGGGCCCCTTTTTCCCTGCCATCAATTTATGCCACCCCGACATCATCCAGTCTGTCATCAATGCCTCAGGTACCCATTGGAGCTTGTGGTGGTGGGTGCCATGGCACACCTGACGGCTTCCACCCCCAAGATTCTGTGCAGTCCCTGCAGGACCCTGATCCCTCCTTCCCTCTCCTCTCTCAGCCATCTTCCTCTTTCTTGCATGTGTTCTCCAGTCCCCATCTCAATATCTCATCCCTGTATCTCCCTCTGTCTCCCTGCCCTGGTGTTCTGGGCACCTCTGAGGTACCAAAACACCTCAACCCAAGAACCTGTACAGGAGAACCCCCTGATATTGAGGATATGAACCTGGAAAGACATCCCCAGTGTCGTGTGGTCAGAAATGGGTTAGAATGAGATGGACTGCAACAGCTAAGGGCAGAAACAGGGTTTCTGATGGGGCAGGCTGGAAGGCTTCCTGGAGGCGGGGTTGTGGGAGCTGGGTTGGAATCATGAGTAGAAATTTTCAAAGCAGAGGGCAGGGGATGCAAGGGCATTGGAAGCATTTGAGGGCCCCCACCATGCCTGGCATCAGCCTTGTGCATTCCCAGACCCTGAGCAATGAGGAGGGCTTGGAGCTGGTGGGTGATCTGGTCTGCTCGTTCCACGATGTCCACCTCTGGTGGGTCAGTTTCTTTTACCCCGTTCTTTAGCTTGTCCACTGTATGTTCATTGCCCACCTGCTCCAGGTCCCAGAATCTTCAATAGAAGACCACAACCCAGCCTTTTCCCCCTACTCTCGCCTCTTCCATTTCCCATCCTTGGACAAGCCAGGGGAAGGGACAATGTCCCCCAGAGAGCATGGCTCTTTTTTTTTTTTTTTTTCCTTTTTGTCTTTTTTCGTGTCCGGCAACGGATCGCAACCCTCAGTGTCACGCCCGTACTGGACCGGGACCGGCAACGGGATCGCAACCCTCGGTGTTGCGGCCACACCTCGCTCAGCCAGTGAGTGGGAACCAGTCTGTATGTGGGATCCAAACCCTCGGTGGGAGTGCCGCCGTGCTCCCAAGCAGTGCACTGTAGCAGTGCGCCACCGGGCCGGCCCGAGAGCATGGCTCTTACACCAAACTGATGGATGACTCTGGGCAGGTCCCTAGCTCTCTCTGGCTGCTGAGGTCCCCTTCAGTTGTAAGAGGTAGAAGCTCAATCACGTGTGGTCTAAGCAAACCAAAGACATATATTGATTGTGGCCTCCAGGCACAGCTGGATCCAGGTCTGAAAGAATGTCATTAGGAACCTGTATCCTTCTCCCCTTTTGACTTTTCTCTGTGTTGTTTTTCCTCCAAGGAAGCCCTTTCCTCATGGTGCCAACGATGAGTTCCAAAAGCTCAGTTCCCATAGGAAAGCTCACCTTTCCCCCAGAGTTCTCATTAATGACCTATGATTCAGTTGAATTATCTTAGCCTGGGTCAAAGGACCAATTCCTCATCCAATCTCAGTGACTCTGGTTGCTCAGTTTTGGCCGAGAAGGGTATCCCAGAGCTATTGTATTAAGGAAACAAAACAAGTCAATGGTTAGGGACTAAGGCTCTACCTTCAGACAGACCTGAACTCGTATCTCAGGCACGCCACTTACTATCTGACAGACCATGGGTATCTCATTGTTCAGAGCCTCAGTTTCTTTATCTGAAAAATCAATGAAGGAGAACCCAGGTGAACGTGGTGGATCTAAATGGATAGAGATATTCCTGTCCTTTCCTGAGGGACCTGAACAGTCGTGTATCAAGGATGTGCAGAGGGAGCCCAAGATGAGGCTCAACACAGGGCCCGGGTCTGGGTCTCAGCCCTGCAGATCCTTCTCTCTGCCATTCTAGAAGAGCATGAATTGGGACCTCTTTGCTCTTATCCAGATTTGGAGCTGGGAAGAGGGTCCTCTGTACACACAGGGCCTGGTGAGCACCTTTGAGGTGTGTGCTGCTGGTGTGTGGCGCCCTGGCATGCATTCATCCACATCTTCCATCCCACCTACATCAAGCTCATGCTCTTTGCTCCAGGTAGACACTGCACTGGCCACAGGTTGCCCTCTCCTGAAGTCTCTGGGCTGCGTCCAGCTGGTTGGGTGACCCGAGTGGAGATGCGGGGGCTGTAGTGGAGAGCCACAGCCTCTGCCTCACCTGGTCTCCCATCTGTCTGACCTCTGCTTGTGTCTACTAATGTCCAAATGTGTCCATGTGACACCTGCTATGTGGCCGCATCTTGTCACATTTACATTTACACCAGGGTCCTGGTTACACCTGCCACATGTTACACCTGGATTACTCCTGGGATTACATGGAGATGGTCAAGTGTGGGCTATGCTGAGACAAAAGGCATTTGGGACATGTCAGGGTCTGTCTGGTTCTTGCGTGAGGTGCTGTTTGAGATTGCCTCATTCTGCAGCTTTTCTCCTCTGGGCTGTGTTTGGGCTCGTCTGAGGTCTGGGACCCAGAATTCATTTGTGAGTTGTCTGGGACATTACTTGAGTCTTTCTGAGGCAGGTCTTCAGGTATGTTTTGGTCACACCTAAGGCCCAGTCTGTATTACGTCTGAACTACATCTGAAACCTTGAAATCTTGACAGGAGCCCATCTGTGGGCATGCTGAGGTCATGTCACACCATCTTGAGTTCATATCAGAGTAGGTTGTGTCACGTCAGGGCTTGTTATGTATGTTGTGGCCATGTCAGGACATCTTAACATGTGTTAGTCCATGTCACATGTCTCAGGTCTATGTCATATGACATCAGAGATTACTGAGGCAGACAGGTTGTCCTAGGTCCCTGTAAAGGCATTTCGTAGAGTGCTGTGCTGTGCTTGCCTGCTGTTGAACATAGTGGACCATGTAGGAGCCATGTCCAGGTACGCTGGGGTGAGTCATGCCGTGTTAGGGTGCTCTGTTCTCTACTCTGCTTCTGCAGCCTGGTCTGGTTCCCGCTAATCCCCACCCTCCTCCCTGCTTGCTCTTCCCTTGGTCCCCTCCCTGCTATGCTGGGCTTGAAGCAGGGAGTGCAGACCCCTGGGTAGGAGCCTCCACCCAACACCCAAAGACCTTCCTCTCACCCTCTCCATGGCCCTTGATGGTCCTCGTTCCTGTCAGCTGCCATTGCACCCAAGGATATGACTTTGTACGGGTTCCTGAAACCGTGGCTTGGTGAGTAACTGAAGGTGAATGGGATTGGGGACAACCTTGGGAGACCAGGGGAAGGTGATGCCTTTGTCCACTACCCATGGCTGCCCCACTAGGAGATGGGCTGCTGCTGAGTGCCGGTGACAAGTGGATCCGCCACCGCCGCCTGCTGACACCCGCCTTCCACTTCAACATCCTGAAGCCCTATGTGAAGATTTTCAACCACAGTGTGAACGTCATGCACGTGAGTCACATGAACCCAGGGTCCCAGCTGGAGCCTTGTTAAGGGGGAGGGGTCTCAGACAGGTCAGTCTGGAATTAAGGCTCTGCTGAGTGACTTTGGGGTCATTTTCCTTCCTTTCCAAGCCTTGGTTTCTCATTTGTAAAATGGGGATAATAATCCCTACTTAATGAGCAGTCAAGACAAGGTAACATAGTCATGTCCAGGGCACATAGCAGGTGCACAGCAGCTGTCGGTTTCTAGGTTTGCCTCAGCAAATCCCTGGCATCTTGCAACCCTGTTGATGATAATGATGAAGATTGCATAGTAGCTATTACTGAAAAACAAACTACTCCGCAACCCACTGGTTTAAAGCGATAAGGGTTTATGATTGTCAACACATCCGTGTGGACAGTGGCTGGTTCTTTTTGTCCTGGATGGGGTCACTTATGGTGCATGATCAGCTGTGGGTCAGGTATGCAGCTTTGCTCATCCTGGCTCAAGTCTCTCACATGTTTAGGGCTTGTCCGGTTTCAGGCTAATCAGGAATGGCATCAGCTGGGACAAGTGACCTTGTCTCCCTTTGATTGTCTTTTTCCAGAGGCATCCGGGCATGTTCACATGGCAGAGACAGGGTCCCAGGGAGCGAGAGGAGCCTGCAGTGCCTCTGGGGTCTTAGGTTTATTAGAGTTACTACCTCATCTTTCAAACCACATTGTGTTGGCCAGAGAAACTCAGAAGTCCAACACAGAATCAAAGGGGATAAAACAGGCTCCATCTCTTAATGGATGTTGCTCACAAATCACATTGGCATGAATGTGGAAACTGGGAGAAGGGAAGAGCTCACAGAAAGGGTTTTATAAAGTGCCCAGGATTCTTTCTTACTTGCAAGCTGAAAAATTAGCTCGTTACTTTTTCATGGAGTCTGTCAGAAGACATGAAACCCCTGGGTGACAGACAAAGAGCAGTTCCTTACCCACAGCGTGGCAAGCATCCTGGGCTTCTGGTTGATTACTTTCCTTTCCCAAAGCCACCGAATCCCATGGACTTGATACAGGTGGGCGTCAATAGACGTCTGTTCATGTAGTGCACTGAATTACAGGGGAGAAGCACCAAGCTTAGGGCATCCACTTTTATACTAAGCAGAAACCAGCCTGATATCTATTCAGAGGAGAGATTACCGTATCTCCCAAGATTTTTTCTCTGCAAACACAACTGTGAGAAATGGCCCAGGTTAAGAACATTAGGATTTTGCATTCTTGTCATATCCAGCAAAGTGCCATGAGCACTACCTCTCCCCACACAGGGATCTATTTAATATCAATTTAAAACAATGAGGATGAGGTAAGGTAATATTTATTGAGCTTTCTTCATATACCAGAAATAATGCCATGTGCCAATTCCACAATATATGTTGCCTAGTTTAATTTTCACAGCATGGTGAGACAGAGGTTATTATTGCCCCATTACAGATGATGAAACTGATGTTCAGAGGGATCTTCCCCAAATTCACCCAGATAGAAAAAGAGGTAGTAGCGGTGGAGCAGGGATTCTAATCTGATTTATCTTACACCAAAGCAGGTCACTTTAATTGTTACTGATGATTTCACCAGTGGGGCCCAGAGGAGGGCATTGAGTTGACCAAAGTCACACAGAGCAGAGGAGGCAGAGCTGGTACTTGCACCCAGGTCTCCTGACTCCCAGCCTTGGGTTTTCACCTCCCAATGGTAACAGCTTCCACTCTCAACCATGCCTGGTTCTCCATGTTGATGGGTACCTGGGGCAGAAGACCAAGAGGCTGGTTCTGAGGGAGTCCATAATGGTGGTTGAAGTTGGGGAAGGGTCAGGGGAGCCAGGTCCCAGCCTCAGCTCTGTCCTGTTCTCTGGCCAGGCCAAGTGGCAGCGCCTGGCCTCACAGGGCAGTGCCCATCTGGACATGTTTGAGAACATCAGCCTCATGACCTTGGACAGTCTGCAGAAATGTGTCTTCAGCTTCGACAGCAACTGTCAGGAGTGAGTCCCTGGCCAGGGCCTGGGAACTTGACCCATGGATCCTAGGGAACAGGTAGGGGAGGGAGGGCTGGCCAGGGCAACCAGAAAAGCCTTCCTTGAGGAGGTGGGTCAGATCTGGGCACTGAAGGACAGGCAGGGCAGAGAGAAACTATAGTCTTGCAGGCAGGGAAAAATACTTAAGAAAAGGCAAAAAGTCTAGGATGAGCAGAGCATGGGCAACAGACAGTGGAATGAGGTGTAGACAGATCCTACATCTCAAGGACATAGAAAAACTGAGCAAAGGGATATGAACGTCATCATGAGGTTACCAGGCCAGTATGGAAGGTTTTTGCATTGATGATGGGCATGGTCAGAGCTGAGCTCTCCGAAGGACTGACATCATGTAGACTTGAAGTGGAGTTGACATTGGATGCAAAGAGCATAGAGTAAGTACTGGGCCTTGAACCAGTTGGAAACGCTTGAGGTCTGAGTTGTGTGGACTGAGATGGGATGGAGGGAAGAGAGTTTGGAGATACCCACTGTGTATCTGTGAGACCGTCTGTTTCTGGACACTCAGTCTCTTAATGGGAAGTAGCTCCAGCTGCTGGTGGGAGTTCCTTCACAGACTTCAGGTGTGTTACATTGTTGCCTCCTTTATGTCCTCATCCTGCAGGAAGCCCAGTGAGTATATTGCTGCCATCTTGGAGCTCAGCGCCCTTGTGGCAAAAAGGCAGCATCATCCCATCCTGCACGTGGACCTCCTGTACTATCTCACTGCTGACGGCCGGCGCTTCCTCAGGGACTGTCGCCTGGTGCACGACTTCACAGACGCCGTCATCCAGGAGAGGCGCCGCACCCTCCCCGATCAGGGTGTTGATGATTTCCTCAAGGCCAAGGCCAAGACCAAGACTTTGGACTTCATCGATGTGCTCCTGCTGAGCAAGGTGGGCTGCTCTGGGACCTGCATCCAAGGGGTAGAATGGATCTTTATGTCAAAGGTCAGATATAAAGAACTCAGACTTCATCCAGGGGGAACTGGGGAGCCCTGGAAACTATTGGAGAAAGGGAAGAACAGGTCAGAGACAGGTTCTAGAGATGACTCTGTGGAGTGCAGTCAGCAGGAGATTGCAAAGCTAAAAATGGTAAGAGCCTGAGATTTCCCTCTATTTATACCTTAACAAGTAAGTGTGCTACGTTATTTATATCTATATATCTGTATCTGTGTGTTTGTCTAGGTCTATGTCTTTGCTGACAGATTCACCAAACCCCTGCGTAAGAGCAACTCATTTATTACTTGCAGCAAGAACAGCAGCCAGAGTAGTATGGTAGCTCTGGCTCCCCATTTACAAATTGTTTGAGGGGAGCACAGTGTATTTCCTCTTTGTGTGGCAGAGTTTGCATTGTAAGAGAGCCACCCACATGATGAGTCTTAGAAATGATATAGAACCGATGGCACACATGCCCATTCTGCCATCCAGAAACAGAAACACACACACACACTGAGACATAGAGAGAACAATTTATTTATTTATTTATTTATTCATTCTTAAATCCTCTCCCATGAGAAGACAACGTCTATAGCTTTATAACCCAAATGTTTCCAGAGGAGATAAGATTCTGGGTCTACAACTTAGAATATGCACAAATATCTTTGGAGCAATACTTAATCTCTAACTTCTGAGACAAATTGCCATTCCACCATCCAGTAACCCAGGTTGCCAGTAATTTCTCATAAAAGTTCTCATCATGCAGAATCATGAAAATATTCATGGGTCATTGATTCCTCCCACCAGGGACAAAACAGGAGGCAAGGGACCCAGGGAGGAAGACGGTGGGGTGGGGCTCTGGTGATGGTGACCAGGAGAGTCTACGTGGAGAGTGAGCTTGGGTTTCATGAAGGATGATGGATATCCAGGGATTATCTTAGGTTAGACTCAGAATCCCACTGACATAGTGTGATATGCGGACATTGTCTTCTCTCCAGGATGAAGATGGGAAGGAGTTGTCAGATGAGGACATCAGAGCAGAGGCTGACACCTTCATGTTTGAGGGTGAGGGTCACAGTGTGGGACTACAGTGGGAACAGGGGTCTCTGCATCCCAGGGATGTGGCTGGTGGACCCTGAATCACTCAGTTCTGCCCATCTTCCCCTCCCCCATCCTCCCTGAGGCTCTCAATGGGAGGGCGCTGTCCACCCCTCCGGTGCTGAAGCAGCCCAGAGACCCAAGCCTGCCTGGCTACCCCTCAGGTCATGACACCACAGCCAGTGGACTCTCCTGGGTCCTGTACCACCTTGCAAAGCATCCGGAATACCAGGAGCGCTGCCGGCAGGAGGTGCGAGAGCTCCTGAGGGACCGCGAGCCTGAAGAGATTGAATGGTGAGTTCAGGTCCTCGTGGCCTGTTCCTGAGCCCCTTTCTTTGGCCCTGCTCCTTAGGTGGGGAAAGGAGGAAGTAGTTTTTGTTAATTCCACCACTGTGGCTTGGTGGGAAAAGAAGCAGAGCCCAGAGTCAGGGCCTGGTAACAGGGGAAAGGTTGCAGATATTTGGGAAACAAGATCTGTGCTCCTGAGAGAATTAGTGAATGCATGAGGGCAGATGATGCTATGCAGCACATACTCAGTAACTAAACTTCCTTCCAGTCCCTTCCCTTTCTCCCTATAATAGCATTTTTTTCAAACATCTTCACTCTCTGAATGCTTCCTCTTTTGTGCCCTAATTCCTTTCCTACTGACTAGTCCAGGGATTCACCAGGGACACTTGGGAGAAAGACTCATCCATGTCTTGTCAAGAACACCTCCATCATCCATCCACCCTGTCTTCATTCAGCAAACACTCCCACACAGCCTTCCCATCTGCAATTATTTACCCAGACCTGTCTGTGCTCTGGAGACATGAAAATGATGCAGCCCAGGCCTCTGTCTTCCAGGAGCTCCCAGCCGGGTGGGGGAACAGTCCCAGGTCAGGATGCTCCCAGAGAAGCAAGGCTGGGGTAAAAAAGTGTCTCAGAACAGACCTATGGTTACAAGAGGTGGCAAAGGCAGAGGGGGAAAGGGGTTAGGGAGAAATTAGGTAAGGGACACAAAGAATAATTACAATTGTAATAATGAACATCCCAATACTGACTCAATCATTACATATTGTACACAAAACTGATAGTCAACACTGTTCCCTAAAAACATGTATAAACAGTTATGTTACAATTAAAAAAAGTGTCTCACTTGAGGTCCTTAATGATGGTCAATAGATATTTGGGGGCAGTTGAACAACAGTGCTGTAGATCAGGAAGAGAGTTTAGGCAAATGTGTAGAGAAGAGAGAACAGAAAAGATGGACCGGGGAAGGAGAGGGGGAGGTCTGTGTGAAAGTGGGGAGAGGGTCATAGAGAGAGACAGAAGGGGGAGGAACGAGGAGAGAGAGAGAGATAGAGGGAGGGACAGAGTCATGATGAGATGATGAAACTGGAGGTGGCAGCAGAGGCTGGCTGAGGAAGTCTTGCAAAGCAATAGTAATGGCTTGGATGTTAACCTAGGGAAATGGGGAGCCATGGGCAGGGTTTAGCAGGGGAGGGACAGGTCAGATTTGGGTAGTAGAAGGATCTTCCTAGAACTAGTGTGGAGGGCATACTGGAGAGCACAAGCTGTAGACAGATGGCACAGGTAGGGGATTCTGAGGACTGAGCCAGGCAGAGGCTGGGGGATGGAGAGGAGGCTTTGGAAGGGACAGGCATTTTGGGAGTAGTGTCCTCCCCTCCAAGCCTTTGCTCTGCACAACAGTCCTGTGAGGCAGAGAAGCATTTTTACACTTGGAAAAATCAAAACTTCATGAAAAATTATGCACTTGTAAAAAGAAGTGTACCAAAGAATTTAGGATAAAATGAACTTTCTTCTTAAGCCCCTCCCCAGCAGTGATTAAGGTCAGTGGTTTGCTGTGTTTCTTTCCAGGAAATGGCTATCCTCATGCCCACATTTATATAAACACACACTCTTTTTCTGCACAAATGAGAGTACATAAAATAGACACAGGTCTGCACACCAACAATATAATTTTGCGATATTTTCTTTTATGTTTATCATAGCATGACTTTTGAAAAATTGGCTTGTTTTAAAATTTGATTTTAATTTTTTGTTGACAAATTTTAATTATATATATTTCTGGTGTACAATGTGATAATATATGTATACAATATGGAATGATTAAATTAAGCAAATGCACATGTCCATGTCTTCACATAGTTATAATTTTTGTAGGGATAACCTTTGAAATTTACTGTCTTAGCAATTTTTTTTTTCCCCTTTTTGTCTTTTTTCGTGACCGGTAATGGGATCGCAACCCTCAGTGTTGCGCCCGCACCGTGCTCAACCAGTGAGCGGACCGGTCCATGTATGGGATCCGAACCCTCGGCGGGAGTGCCGCCACACTCCCAAGCACTGCACTCTACCGAGTGCGCCACCGGGCTGGACCTACTGTCTTAGCAATTTTGAAAAATGATTATTTCCTGTGGTCACTATGTTGTGCAATAAACCTAAAAAACTTACATCTCTTCTCTAACTCAACTTATACTCATTGACCATCATCTTCACATTTCCCACCCCATATATATCCTGTGGTTGTAACCACCATTCTAGCCTCTGTTTCTACGAGTTTGACTGTTTTACATGCCACAGATGAGTAAGATCATGCAGTATTTGTCTTGGTGTATCTGGCTTAATTCACTTAGCATAATGATCTCCAGGTTCATCCATATCACTGCAAATGACAGAATTTTCTTCTTTTTTAAAGGGGTAATTAGTATTCCATTTGTGTGTATACCACATGAAAAATGAGTTTTGAATTACAAAAACAGTGATGAGAACTAGTTCTTGATGCCCTGAATGAGACATTGCAGAGAAGACTTGGGTTATCCTTGACATTCCTCCCCCCCCAACCTGATCTCCTCACTTCCTTCCAAGAGGTCTCCAGAGCTATCAGTTTGCCATCTATCTATCTATCTATCTGCCTATCTATCTATAATCTATCTAATCTCCATATATATGTTCATATACTTTTTTCCCTTTGGCATTGACATACGTAATTTTTTTATAACATTTTGTCCACTCAGCAGTGTGTCTTACAGCACTTTTTTTACAGGCTGCATGGATTCCATATTTTTCCCCCCTTTTTGTCTCTTTTACTGACCAGTAACGGGATCGCAACCCTCGGTGTTGCGCCCGTACTGGGGACCAGCAACAGGATCGCAACCCTTGGTGTTGCGCCCGCACCGTGCTCAGCCAGTGAGTGGGAACCGGTCTCCACATGGGATCCGAACCCTCGGCGGGAGCACCGCTGCGCTCCCAAGTGGCGCACTCTCCAGTGTGCCACCGGGCCAGCCCATGGATTCCATATTTTATCCAGCTCATCTCATGTTGAAGACATGTGTCTGGTTATAATAGATAGTGTCAATTTACCTTCCAGACTCTGTACTGATTTACATTCCAGCTTGCAGTGTGTGATAGGAAAAACGATCCCTATTTCCTCCCTTTTGTCAGCTGTATGGTATTCTATCATGTGTATGTACCATAATTTATCTAAACAACTTACCTCTGATTTATATTTGGTTTGTTTCCAGACTTTTGCTAAATTAAACATGGCTTGGTCAGCATGTGTGTACGGTGACCGTTACTTACATGCATGTGTGAGCATCTCTGCAGGACAGATTCCCAGAAGCGCAACTGCTCAATCAAAGACCATTTTTTATTGCATTACATGATTTTAAAAATGACTGCAAATCCATTCCTGTTAGCTGAGCCTGATAGCACCAGCTTCAGATAACTTTCTCAGTAACACTATTGTATTACTCGATTTTAAATCTTTGCTGATCTTTGTATTTCTTCTAACACATGTTTCCTTAAGTAAGAGTGAGATTGAGCATCTCTTGTTCATGTTGATAATGAACCACTGGTTTTCTTTCCATGTGAGTGTTCGTCTTACATTCTTTGCTCTCTTTTGGGGTCCTCTTTTTAAAAATATTTACTTATTACAACGCGAATTAAAAATCATCTTTTTTTCTGTCTTGTGTTGCTAAGGATTGCCTTTAGACTTTTGGGGTACTTTTGGTTAATTTCTATTAAGTCAAATTTGTCCACATTTTCTTTTACCTACATAGTATCTACACACTGTACACTTCTCGGGGTTTAGTGTGACTTCCTTTAGCAGATGTGAAGTTTTCACTTATTCACGTGTCTGTCTCTGAGCTCTCTCTTTGGTCCCATGTGTCTTTTTTCCCGTTCTTGCCTCAGTGGCACACGATTTGTATGACTGCACCTTCGTAATAGGTCCTAATATCTGGTAGAATGAGTTCTCTCTCTCTTCAATCTTTTATTTTCAAATTAACCGAACTCTTCAGTATCTTTTATTCTTCCAGAAATATTTTAGAAGAAGTTCATCAAGTTTCAAAAAAAAAATCAGGTTGATTTTCATTTGAAGTGAATATATTCTATTGGTGAGTTTGAATATATGATTGATTTGTGGAAAATAGATTACTTCAAAATATTGACACATACTATCCCATAGTGTGGAGTGGATACCCATCTATTCAAGTAATCTTTCATCTTTTAATAGAGTTTAAATATTTGCTCAGAGATGTTGTGCCTGTTCTGTTAAAGTAACCCTTAGCTGCTTGTGTTGTAGTGGTGTATTGTATCTTTCATTTGGATTGAAGGAAATTTACATATTCATTTGGAGTAGAGAGATTTCATGTTTCCTAAATATAATCCAGGTGTTTTATACTATTAGTATTACCATCTTTTTTATTATCTTTTCCAACTGGCTTTTATTTCTAAGTAGAAAAACTAAAGATTTATGGTAATAAAATTTCCCACCATACACATAGTGCCTGCTAAAGATGGCATCTTATATCAAAAGAAAAATATATAGATCATTTTGTAAAAGCTCCTTAAATAACTGGGAGGTTGCTTGGGAAAAATTCTACTCAACCTGCTTCTCATGTCTTATAACAAGGTAATATCTAGATGAATCAAGTATTTCAATTTTTATTTTTATTTTTTTTCCTTTTTGTCTTTTTTCGTGTCTGGCAACGTGATGGCAACCCTCGGTGTTGTGCCCACACCTCGCTCAGCCAGTGAGCGGGAACCGGTCTGTATGTGGGATCCGAACCCTCGGCGGGAGCACTGCTGTGCTCCCAAGCGGCGCCCTGTAGCAGTGCGCCACCGGGCCGGCCCAAGTATTCCAATTTTTTAAAAAGGGAGTCCTATCAGCTCTAGCAGAAACCATGGGAAAATTATTTTATAGCTCCAGAGTAGAGAAAAACCTATTTTTCCACAAACCTCAGGAGATATACAAGGAGAGATTGATATAATGTTAAATGAAAAAAGATACAGACCAGTGTGTAGTATATAGTATGCTGCTTTATAATTTTTATGACTTAATTTTGATTTTTTTAGTTTTTTCACACTTTTTTTTATTGTGGTAAAACATGTATAACATAAGGATTGCCATTTTAAGCCTGTTAGAACATGCATTGCATGGAATTAATTATATTCACAATGCTGTGCAACCACCACCTCTATTTCCATAACTTCTGTTTCTCCTAAACATACGCTCAGTACCCGTTAAGTAATAACACGTTATTATTCCTTCCCTTGTCGTTTCTGGTAACCTGTAATTTACTTCTGTCTCTGAATTTTTTTAAAAAATTTTAATTTATTTTTTATTAATTGACCCATAGTAATTATAGATATTTATGGAGTACAATATTATATTTGGGTACATTTGTACAGTGTGCCATGATCATATCAGTGCATTTATCCTATCTATCACTTCAAAAGTAGCTCTAAAAAGATAAATTAAAAAGTAGTTATAACCTAGACAACCTGTGAAGAGGGGAAGTGGGTACTGTTGGGCCATGGGGATGGTGACGTTTTATAGTTTTCAAATTTTGAACCAGTTAACCATATCAGCTATTAAAGTTTAAACAGCTACTCCTTCGAAATAAAGGTTAAAGAAACAAATTCAGTCCCTTACTGTATCTTCAATATTTGTAAGAATTTTGCAATGAATTCTCCTGTGCTTTCTAAGTATAAAATCACTATCTGTCAAATAATACATTTACCCCACATTCCAACTTGCATTACTCTCCTTTTTTTCCTTGTCTAATTGCATTTGCTATTATCTCTAGTACAATGATAAATAAGAGCAAAACATTGAATTTCTTTAATTTTTTGCTTAGTCATTTACATTTCGATTTTGCTTTCTGGCCATAAGAATATTTGTTTTTAAGCAAATTTATTAACTCTTTCTGGTTGATGTTTTGCTCAGAAAACATTTCTTTAAAAAATGAGCTAGGTTTTCTCTGATACTTTTCTGATTCTTGCTTTCTAATTTTTTTCTGCACTTTTATTCTCAAACATTTGATCCATCTGGAGTTCATTTTGTTATAGGTAGAAAAGGTCTCACTGGGCAACAGATGGGCTGGAAGACTGTTTTGGAACTCTGGATAATTCTTGGGGGGGCTGGGACGGTTTCATAGGGATGACCTGGCGGAGCTGCCCTTCCTGACCATGTGCCTCAAGGAGAGTCTGCGCCTTCATCCCCCGGTCACAGTCATATCTCGCCGCTGTACCCAGGACGTTGAGCTCCCAGAAGGCCGCGTCATTCCCAAAGGTGCCCACAACGCGAGTGGGATGAGGCTCCTGGGTTGGAAGAGGGGCCCTTCAGGCTCTGGGGCCTTGTCCTGACTGCTCCCTCCTGTCCCACAGGTGTCACTTGCCTCCTCAGTATTTTCGGGACCCACCACAACCCAGCTGTGTGGCTGGACCCTGAGGTGCTGTCTTCCCCTCCCCGTCCTTGTCGATTCCAGGGGCTCTAGGGGAGGGGCAGTGTTTTAACTTGGGAAATGAGACATCACCTCCCCCACCACACACATCTGTCCCTCCAAGGCTGGCTGTCCTGGGAGACCCCACCCAGCAACTCTGTCTTGTTCTCCCCTCCAGGTCTATGACTCCTTCCGCTTCGACCCTGAAAACGTCAAGGACAGGTCACCTCTGGCTTTTATTCCCTTCTCTGCAGGGCCCAGGTGAGGCCAGCAAGCTTCTGGGTGGGGATGGGGTGATGGAGGTGGGGGTCTGGGCACGACAGTGGAGAAGGGCACAGGGAGGGGTGAAGTTGTAGATGGTCAGAGTTCCAGCTCTCCTTCCCTCCCATCCTCCAGAGGTTATGGGCAAAGTTCTGGGGATGGAGCTTGGGTGGGTAAGTCCAGGAGGGGTCTGTGGTGTGCTCCACGCCCCCACCCCATATCTGTTATTCTGAGTTGGGGGCTGGATTCTGGGCCAGGCTCAAGGGATACAGAAGCCCACGTCGGGGCCCCAGGCACACTTAACCCCCTCTGTGCCCCTCAGGGTGAGCAGGTTGGGGGTGGGGGTCCTAGTCCAGGTTTCAGGTACGATGGGGCCCCGGGGGTCCTTCGCGCAAACAGAGCCCCCATCTCGGCCCCCAGGAACTGCATCGGACAGACGTTCGCCATGGCTGAGATGAAGGTGGCCCTGGCGCTCACGCAGCTGCGCTTCCGCGTCCTGCCCGACGACGAGGAGCCTCGTAGGACGCCAGAGCTGATCCTGCGCGCGGAGGGCGGACTGTGGCTGAGGGTGGAGCCGCTGAGCGCGGGCCCGCAGTGATGCACCCACCACCCCCTGGCCTGGGAACCCACACCGAGCCCACTCACCTACCTTTGCAGATTCCCAGGAATAAAATTGTGCTGTCGCCTCTGCCTGAGCTTCACCTAGAGCCAGCAGGGGGCGCTGGGGGACTGGGAGAATTTAGGGAGTGGGCTTGGGTCGGTGGAGGTGGGGCTGGAGTCTCTGATCCCAAGACCCTGACAGCCTCTCTGGCTGAGCACAGGGTCCCCACCCTGATGGCAGTTCTCCCAGATTCCAGGTGTGGACTTTATCCTGTGGTTAGTAGGGAGCCATGGGAGGTGTTTGAGCAGAAGAAGGATCAGAGTTAAGGACGGATTTAAGGAGTAAGACTGAGGCTCTGAGTGAAGGAGGAAAACCCGTGGAGACAGAACCATTCGTCTGTGCTGTGGGTGTCTCCCAAGAAAGGCCAAGGACGGCCCAGAACACAGGGGAGGAGGCCTGCAGCTTCCATCCTGCACCCTCTCCAGGATTCTAAGTTCCCTTCGTGCTCTTGCCAACGTCCCACCTCTGTCAGGTCTCCCTGTGACCTCCATCCCCTACCTTTAGGGAGTCCCCTCCCTACTCCCTTCTGGGCCCCCTGGTGCTGCTCAGGCGGCATGGACAACCAATACTGGGTGAGCACACAGTGTCCACCAGTTGCCCTCACAAGAGTGTCAGGGGGAGGCCTCATCCCCCACATTTCACCTCCAGGTTCCTCGTTCATTCCCATCACAGGCCACACTGTCCCATCTTAGGGTGAGTTGGGGATAGAACCATCCTATTTGATACTTGAAATTCAAGGCCACACTATTGGAAACAAAAGTCACCCTTAACAGCATGAGATCTGGAGCCAGACTACTTGGGCTCATCTCAGCTCTGCTGTGTGACTTGGGTAAGTTACTGTCCCTCTCAGTGCCTCAGTTTCCTCAACCATATTGTTGCAGAGAACCCTGAGAATTTTCTATTTGTTCAACCTTTCCTTTTTTCCAGTTGAGAAACCACTTTAGAAATTTTACGCTTGGCTTTGGCTCCAGCAACTTAGCTTGCCTGCTCATGTACCCACCTGTGTCCATGTGTTAATGTCTTTAACTGTGGTCCTATGTAACATAATAATGAGGCATGGTAAATATATGCCATCCTGTGTCTCTGACCTTTATTGTGTTACTTGTCCTAGTACTAGTTATAGGACTGGTATCTGCCACCCCAAGAGATTGCACTAACATAGAAAAGTTTCTCCTGGCACTCCTATACCTCATGTCAGTGGGGTGTTTTATAGCAGTCTCATCAAGTCAGTGTACACTTTAGGTTTTTGCCCCCCCCAAAAAAAAATTCCTAAACGTGAAGATATTTTGGTGCCTCAGTTTGTGTGGTCTTGATTAGTACAAGGAAAGAATTGATATTAGGAAAGAATATCTCCCAGCCCATCTGCGGAGCCACTCCTCTGCAGTCAATGATATCACACTTTGATTATTTTCAAAAAGTGGCAGCCAACGGCTTTGGGTCCAAAGTGGAACCTTTTGAACTCAAAAAGTTTTGTGAATTAGATTGGCTCACTTTCAGGGTGGGTTGGCTACCTTATGGGACCATAGATCTCCCTGTAGCTCGCCAGATGCAAGACTATTGTCTCAAGGACCCCCCCACCCAGACATCCAGGCCAACTTCTCTATATCATGGTCTAGATTCAAGTTGTAACTGAGATGCCATCCTGGTTAAAACAATGTCTCCAGCCACGGCATCATAAGGGGGGACCCCAGTCTGAAAAACCCCATTCCCTATGACATTTTGGCTAGTAAGGGAAAATTCTCCTAACTAAACCACTCCCTTCAGTAGGTTCTTCCAGAGAAGCCATCTAGGATCTTCCACCCATGGTCCTGCAGGACACCCCTGAGGATCCTATTGACCTTCCTTCCACCGTCCCTGTTGCCCCAAGGCCCCCCCCTTATCTGCCCTCACCAGACTCCGCAGAGCTTCTCAGTCCCCAACATATTTGGAGTGGTACCCCTTACCAGCCAGATCACACTTCTTCCACTTCTCCTGCTCCCTCCTCTACTCTTCCCTTGCCCACACTTTACTCCCATTTGGCAGGCTCCCCTCCCACTGGGGACCCCACAAGATCAAGCCCCATTCATGGTGTATGCCCCCTTCTCCACTAGTGGTCTTTATAACTGGAAGAACCAGAATCTTTCCTTGTCTGAGAAACCCCAAGGTCTCATCCCCCTTTTGGAGACTGTGTTCTTTACCCATCAGCCCACCTGGGATGATGGCCAGCAACTCCTGCAGTCCCTCTTCACTTCTGAGGAACGTGAGCGCATTTGCCGTGAGGCATTAAAGCCTATTGTGGGCAGGGATGGACAACCTTCTGATGATTCTATCCATCTCGAGCATGTATTCCCACTTAGCTGGCATAATTGGGACCCCAACACTAATCAGGGTAAGGAGGCCCTTCATCAGTATCACCAGACTCTCCTTAAGGGACTCTGTGCAGCCACCCAGAGACCCACAAACCTTTCAAAGGTGAACAAAACAATACAGGGTTGAGGAAAGAAGATTAAAGAGTGCGAGGAGACAGAAATGGAGTGGAAGGCGCCGGACCGGCCCAACTCTGTGAGCTCTGTGAGTCACCCCCAGCCCAGCCCCATTTGCGGGGTGAAGCCCGACTGCTCCCCGCCCACCAGGCTCCTGCCTACCACACCAAGCCAGGTGCCCGCAACAGAGCTGCCTCCATTTTATCGGGTGGGGGCGGAGATGGCCGGCTTAGTGCAGGCAGGCCAGCCATCTCTGCTTGGCGTGGCTCCTAACTGAGATGTGCCATTTGCTTACCTCGACACGGGTCACCCTGGGGCCTGTGGACCGGCCTACAATCCCACTCTCCCCGCGGATCTCTGATGGGGCTGGTAGTGTGGGGAACCCCCGGCCAGCGTTGGGAGTGCAGGGAAGAGGAGCCCACCGAGATCATCTCTCCACCACACCCTGGGTGTCGGCCCCAGGTAAACTCCCTGTTTCCGGGAGGCAGATTCCATCTCTGGGGGCCTCAGTTTGGGAAAACCCCTAACTGATTTCTGGTGGGGAGAGGGGAGCCCAGAGTGCTCTGGAGCTAGATTGAAGCTACTGGAGAGCTCTCCCGGAGGGCCGACCTGTGCTAGGGGGAGTCAAAGAGGAACTGTGTGCTGAGGGACCCTTCCCCGAGGAGTTCACACCCGGCAGTGGGAGAGACTGGACACCTGCTGGGCAGGGGGGAGCAGGGCACAACTTTGATGTCTCAACTGAAAGACAAGGTTTGTAGAAGACACGCCTCAGCCCAGTTCTGAGCACACAGAGTGGGGAGAGGTCCGGAAAAAGGAGGCGGAGTCTCAGAAATAAATAAAGAAAGAAAGAACAATAATTACACACCCTGAAGGAACCCTTTGCAAGGCTCAACAGCCCCATCTAGTGTACACAGAGTGTGAAAACGCCCCGATAGCGAGGTGCAGAACACACATACCTTACGGGACTTGAATCAGAGGTCCAAGATTCGAGTGAAAATCCCTGACAAAATGAACAAACACCCAAAAAGAGATACCAGAAATGCAAAAANTTTTTTATTATCTTTTCCAACTGGCTTTTATTTCTAAGTAGAAAAACTAAAGATTTATGGTGATAAATTTTCCCCCCATACACATAGTGCCTGCTAAAGATGGCATCTTATATCAAAAGAAAAATATATAGATCATTTTGTAAAAGCTCTTTAAACAACTGGGAGGTTTCTTGGAAAAAAGTCAACTCAACTTGCTTCTCATGTCTTATAAAAAGGTAATATCTAGATGAATCAAGTATTTCAATTTTTTAAAAAGGGAGTCTAATCAGCTCTCGCAGAAGCCATGGGAAAATTATTTTATAGCTCCAGAGTAGGGAAAAAACCTATTTTGCCACAAATCTCAGGAGATATACAAGGAGAGATTGATATAATGTTAAATGAAAAAAGATACAGACCAGTG
>NW_007737432.1:50616-53147 GCF_000696425.1 Galeopterus variegatus | reverse complement strand
AAAAAAAATAATTGCCTATATCATTGTCATGGAACTTTCTCCAGTTTTCTCCTAGTAGTTTTACGGTTTCAGGTCTTATGTTTAAATCTTTAATCCATTTTGAGTTGATTTTGTATATGTTTAAATCTTTAATCCATTTTGAGTTGATTTTGTATATGGTATGAGATGAGGGTCTAATTTTATTCTTCTGCATGTGGATATCCTGGTTTCCCAGCACCTTTTATTGAAAATAATTTATTTACCCCATTGTGTGCTCTTGGCTCCTTTGTCAAAAATTTACCTCTTTTTAAAAGATAATTTTCATCCAGGTAACTGTTTGGCTGCAATCATTCTAGGTAATATTATAAAATGTAGCTTCAGTTCTCTAATTTTCTCTTCTTCTATTTCTAATATTCACTTTAACTCATCCATTAAGGTTTTTACTTCAATGCCTCTATATTTCATTTCAAGAAGTTCTAATTTGACCTTTTTCTCATAGTTTTATAAAATAATTTTTATTTTTTGCTGTTGTATTCTTTTTTTTATAGGTTATATTCCCTTCATCTACTTAAGACACACCCCACAGAAACCTTACTGGTCAATATTTTCCTGGTAATATGCATCACGGTTTTTATATTCAAACTTCACAGGATATACACGGCTCAATGCAATGTTTTCTGGCTTATATACAGAGAGATAAATTTCATATTTACATTTTTAAAAACAATACAACATATTTTTTAAAAAACAAAATGATATTTGGAGAAAAGTCTGAAACTATGGTCCAAATTATTAAGCAATTTTACAATTGTCTACAACTTAACAATTGTTAATTGCTACAACATTAAAAATTAGTATTAGGTATTTTGAGAAATCATGCTCAGTGTAAGGGAAGGGAATATAAACCTTGGGTACTGCTGGCACTATAAGTCTTATGTTTATCAACATAAACAATAGGCATGTAAACAAGAGTTGTAGTTTATAAGATATTTTATCCTAAAGCATGAACTCTGTCATCTCTCCTGAAGATTTTTCAAAGCTGCCTTTTTCAGAAGCAGCTACATGGAGAATTCCTAACTCTTCTTCTGAACCTCATATTTTGCCCAAAATAACTTCTTTATCATCCACTTTGTCTGCACCATCAACTGTTGCAACTGGTTGCAAACAACGATCACTTTAATGGTTTTCCCCTCCTCTGTCCTTCACTCTCTTCAAACTTCACATTTTAACTCCTCTTTTTGAGTAACAATTCATTACTCAAAAGGAAAGTGTCTTGGTTTTTACCGTAAAATGTGTTGCATTTTTCTAATGTATTTATTTATTGTTTTCTGTTTTTGCTATGCCATAATACAAACACCGTGTTTACCATACTGCAAAAATATGCAATAGATTAGGATTATGATCATTTTATTGGAAGCTATTATTAGAAGAAAGAGATTAAGAACAGATTAAAGTCCCTGAAGTAAAAGCACATCCAAGGCACATGCCCACAAAAAAAGAAATGACAACCTAATGTTTTAAAACAAGCAAAAAACAATATTGAAAATGATAGAAGCTGTGAAATAACACCACAAATCATAATTACAAAAACACAGAAATGCAGTCAGAAGATTAGAAGAGAGGAATGACAGAATTAGAATAATGGAAAAACTTATTTCAGAAATGGAATTAAAAGAAACACAGAAGTGAATGAACACAATAGATAATGAATTTTTTAAAAAAATAAAAGGCTGAAAAGAGGACATTTAAAAAAAGAAATGAAGGGGCCGGCCCGTGGCTCACTTGGTAGAGTGCGGTGCTGATAACACCAAGGCCATGGGTTCGGATCCCATATAGGGATGGCCGGTTTGCTCACTGGGTGAGTGTGGTGCTGACAACACCAAGTCAAGGGTTAAGATCCCCTTACCAGTCATCTTTAAAAAAAAAAAAAGAAAAAAGAAATGAAGAAAGTTAAAATGATTTAGGAGAAAGTGACAGATATAGAAGGCAGGTGAAGATGATAAAACACATACATCAATGACTAGCAGAGGGAGAGAACATACCTAGGGATACAAAGTGGAGTGGATGAAAGGGGAGGGAGAGGGAGGTTGGGGATAATTGGGTGGGGGACACGGGTACAATCACAATTTGTGGTAATGGGCATGCTGCCAGGATGGATCTGGCCTTCACATCTAGGGCAGACAATCTGCTTTGTATCTCATGAATATTCATCATCAAAAAAAATGACAAAAGAAAAAAACCCTTACCAATGGAACAGAATTGATTCAAGAAGTTTCCAGGAAAACTGGTTATCCATATGCAGAAGAATGAAATTAGATATGCACCTCTCACCATACACTAAAACTAACTCAAAGTGGATTAAAGACTTAAGAAAGACTTGAAGCTGTAAAATTACTAAGAGAAAATATAGGTGAAACACTTCAGCAACTAGGTCTGGGTACAGACTTTATGAACATGAGCCCAAAAGCATAAGCAGCAAAAGAAAAATAAGCAAATGGGACTGTATCAAACTAAAAAGCCTCTGCACAGCAAAGGAAGCAATCAAGAGAGTG
>NW_007737432.1:44949-50571 GCF_000696425.1 Galeopterus variegatus | reverse complement strand
TTCAGAAATGGAATTAAAAGAAACACAGAAGTGAATGAACACAATAGATAATGAATTTTTTCAAAAAATAAAAGGCTGAAAAGAGGACATTTAAAAAAAGAAATGAAGAAAGTTAAAATGATTTAGGAGAAAGTGACAGATATAGAAGGCAGGTGAAGAGGATAAAACACATACATCAATGACTAGCAGAGGGAGAGAACATACCTAGGGATACAAAGTGGAGTGGATGAAAGGGGGAGGGAGAGGGAGGTTGGGGATAATTGGGTGGGGGACACTGGTACAATCACAATTTGTGGTAATGGGCATGCTGCCAGGATGGATCTGGCCTTCACATCTAGGGCAGACAATCTGCTTTGTATCTCATGAATATTCATCATCAAAAAAAATGACAAAAGAAAAAAAACCTTACCAATGGAACAGAATTGATTCAAGAAGTTTACAGGAAAACTGGTTATCCATATGCAGAAGAATGAAATTAGATATGCACCTCTCACCATACACCAAAACTAACTCAAAGTGGATTAAAGACTTAAGAAAGACTTGAAGCTGTAAAATTACTAAGAGAAAATATAGGTGAAACACTTCAGCAACTAGGTCTGGGCACAGACTTTATGAACATGAGCCCAAAAGCATAAGCAGCAAAAGAAAAATAAACAAATGGGACTGTATCAAACTAAAAAGCCTCTGCACAGCAAAGGAAGCAATCAAGAGAGTGAAACAACAACCTACAGAGTGGGAGAAAATTTTTGCTAACTATGCATCTGACAAGGGATTAATATCCAGAATATGCAAGGCACTCAAGCAATTATACAGTATAAAACCAAATAACCCAATTAAAACATGGGCAAAGGAGCTGAATAGACATTTTGAAAGGAAGACATACAAATGGCCAACAGGTACATGAAAAAATGCTCAACATCACTAGTCATCAGGGAAATGCAAATTAAAACTATATTGAAATACCACCTCACCCCAGTTAGACTGGCTGTAATCAAAAAGACGGTGAGTAACAAATGCTGGTGAGGGTGTTGAGAGAAGGGAACTCTCCTGTACAGTTTGTGGAAGTGTAAATTAGTACAACCACCATAGAAAATGGTATGGAGTTTTCTCAAACAACTACAGATAGATCTTCCATACAATCAAGCAATCCAACTTNGTCCATCGATGGATGACTGGATAAGGAAACTGTGGTATATATACACTATGGAATACTACTCAGCCATTAAAAGAATGAAATCCTCCCATTTGCAACAACATGGATAAACCTGGAGAAACTTATGCTGAGTGAAATAAGCAAAGCACAGAGGGATAAATACCACATGTGCTCACCCATAGGTTGGAGCTAAGAGAGAAAGAAGGAAAGAAAGAAAGACCACAGTAGAGCATTGGACTTGCAGAGGGAGAGAACATTCTTTGGGCTACAAAGTGGAGTGGGTGAGAAAGGGAGAGGGGGAGGGAGGTTGGGGATACATGAGGTACAAATGCAATTTGTGGTAATGGGTATGCTGCCAGCATGAATCTGGCCTTCACATCATCAGCCCGAAAGGTGCCGATCAGCTTTGTATCTCATGAGTATTCATAACCATTTAAAAAAAAAAAAATAAAGAAAAAAAATAAAATAAAATAAACTAGAAACAACTTTTC
Source organism: Galeopterus variegatus (assembly GCF_000696425.1). NCBI lineage: Eukaryota > Metazoa > Chordata > Mammalia > Dermoptera > Cynocephalidae > Galeopterus > Galeopterus variegatus. The sequence goes on along the minus strand of NW_007737432.1, from coordinate 48,927 downwards.
ACATATTACATCAGTAGAGCTCTACGCTATATTATCTGCACCATGCTTCGACTTATTCAGTGTTTTGTATTGAAGTTTTAATAAATACAAGTAATATATAAAAAAGAAGTTCCCAGAAATAAAAAAGGAATTTAAATTACATATTGAAAATACCTACCTGATAAAATAGTCTCAGAATGGCCAACAACAAATATATTCTACAACAGCAGTTCTCAAAGTGTGCTCTACAGATCCCTGGGGATCCCTGAGAACCTTTCAGGAAGCACACAAATGTCACTGTTTTTTGGGGGTTTTTTTTTCCTTTTTGTCTTTTTTCGTGTCCGGCAACGGATCACAACCCTCAGTGTCGCGCCCGTACCGGACTGGGACCGGCAACGGGATCGCAACCCTCGGTGTTGCGCCCGCACCTCGCTCAGCCAGTGAGCAGGAACCGGTCTGTATGTGGGATCCGAACCCTCGAAGCAGTGGCTAATTTCAAAAGCAATGATGGGTAAAACTGGTGACCTCTTAGGACGAATAAAAACTGTGGCATTAAACTGCAGTTTTACCCATATTCTTCATCACCACTCATGCAAGAAAAAGCTAGATTCATTTAAAAAGTTTCTTGAGAAAGCAGTAAAAGTTAATTAATTATATTTCAACCCTGTGATATTATGTGAGACAATGGGAAGCGTACAGTATATATAAAACACTTCTTCATTGTACCTAAGTAAGAAGATTGTCTTGAGAAAAAACACTCTGAATATGCCACTATTTTCATGGAGCACAATTTTTTTTTTTTTGCAAAGAATGATTTATAGACAAATTATTGTTATTAAGATTTGGATATGTAGCAGATTTTTTAAAAAATAAAGTGAGGAAAATGACTGACATTTTTTTTACCAATGGTAAATTTGAGCTTTCAAGACAAAATTCAAATTTTGGAAAAAAACTTTCATCTGCTACTGTGAGTTACAGCTTCCCTATATGCAATTACTTTTCTGATAAGATCAATAGTGATATTAATAAATGTGATATTTTGATACTGCATTGTGAATTATGTCAACATTTGGAAGGTCTGCATAATTCAGTGAATATATAATTTCACAACTACCAATAGATAATTCTACACAAAAGATACGTTATTTAAAGTATAAAAGAAATGAATACATTTTAGTGTAAACTGAGAAAAAAAGTTTATTGCTATGGTTTCACATTCCACACTGCATCTAATCTTTAGAACACTGATGCTTGTCAAATATTGGTGTAACATCAAAGAAATAGTCCTCAATTTCTGTATACATCCTGTGTGAGGCCAGATTTTCTTAGAATACGTCAAACCAAACAATATTTCTCAAAGATTGGATATATCAGATATGAGAATCCAAAAGTACACAATCCAACTATTTTTCCAGACATTAATGAGATTTGCAAAAATATACCGTAATTATTCTCATATAATTACAAAATAACAAAAATGTAAAAAAAAATATTTTTTGTTTCAGGAAATGTTTTTTATTAAATGTATATTATTTGCATAAATATATAATGAGTATGCTATCATCTTGAAATAAATTAATAACTATTTTTAAAAATTCTCAGTTTTAATATTTAGTATGATAAATACTATTAAATGTAATCCACATAAATAAAAGGTCTTTGAAGTTCTCAATAATGTTTGAAACTGTATGACATCCCTAAGACCAAAATACCTAAGAATGCCTGTTCTAAAAAAATATGTTGGAATTTAAAGAAAAGAAAAAATCAGTTTCTTGTTCAACTTTTGACAGTAACTCTTTAGCCTAGAAGAGAGAAGAAAAACATATTTAAGATGCTCAAGAAAGGAAAATGTGAACCAAGATTTTATGTCTGGTCAAACCGACCCCCAACTATAAAGACTGCAGACAAACTGTTAGGAATGTAAAAAATCAGGAAATAATGTTTCTGTGAGCTGTTCCTGAGTAATCTATAAGAGAAACTTCAGACAATCAAAAAGACTGGTGAAGAGCATTAAAAACATATTTACCTTTAGAATTAGGACTAAATGATGATTCTAAAAGGGCAATTAAAGGGCAATTATATGCTCTGAAAATATACATACATTACAACTATCAAAAATAAGAGTATATGGGGAATATACTAAAAAGTAAAATAAACTCACTGATTGCTTAAATATTAACTGAGAGTTATTTTAACTTAGGTATTAACTAGGAGTAAAAGAATATGACCTCAAATAAGGTATGGACTGGGAGGGAGTGGAGGTAAGAAGAGAGGTTACTAGATATTTTCAGTATTGCTCATAGTACTCATTAGTAATCATTAGACAACAGCAAAGGAGAGAAACTAAGGTGCAGAGAGGAGCAGAGGAAGAGGTAGTTAAGAGTATTATGTAAAGGCATTCATACCGACGTAACGATTAGAAAAATACAAACCATCCTAAAATATTAAAGATTTAACCCAAAAGAGAATGAGTAAATAAAATAAATTACACAATGAAACTTTAGAGTCATGTAACATAAAACTACATAGGAGAAGAGAGGGCAAACATATTTACCACACCAGTAAATTTAAGTGGAAACGTAAGTGGATAAATTCATCTTCTTTTTAACAGCTTTATTAAGGTATAGTTGATATACAAAAAGAAAAAAAACTGCACATATTTAATAAATGAGTATATAATTGATGAGTTTGAGCATGCGAATACACCCTTGAAACCAACATTACAATCAAGGTAATGAACATACATCCATCACCTCCAAAAGTGTCCCTCTGTCCTTTTCTTCCCCCCCTGTGGTAAGAACACTTATCATGAGATTTACAAGGTTTTAAGAGCACAATACAGCATCATTAACTATAGACACTGTGTTGTACAGCAGATGTTTGAAACTTACTCATTTGAGTAACAAACTTTAAGCCAACCTTTTTTTTTTTTTTCCTTTTTGTCTTTTTTCGTGTCCGGCAACGGATCGCAACCCTCAGTGTCGCGCCCATACCGGACCGGGACCGGCAACGGGATCGCAACCCTCGGTGCTGCGCCCGCACCTCGCTCAGCCAGTGAGCGGGAACCGGTCTGTATGTGGGATCCGAACCCTCGGGGGGAGCGCCACCGCACTCACAAGCGGCGCACTGCAACAGTGCGCCACCGGGCCAGCCCTAAGCCAACCTTTTAAAGATGTGAAAGTAAGTTAACAAAATAAAAACCAAGACTTCAATGACATNGGTCTGTATGTGGGATCCGAACCCTCGGCGGGAGTGCCACCGCGCTTCCAAGCGGCGCACTGTAGCAGTGCGCCACCGGGCCAGCCCCAAATGTCACTGTTTTAACATTTGCACTAACAAAAAAAGCAGTGGCTAATTTCAAAAGCAATGATGGGTAAAACTGGTGACCTCTTAGGACGAATAAAAACTGTGGCATTAAACTGCAGTTTTACCCCTATTCTTCATCACCACTCATACAAGAAAAAGCTAGATTCATTTAAAAAGTTTCTTGAGAAAGCAGTAAAAATTAATTAATTATATTTCAACCCTGTGATATTATGTGAGACAATGGGAAGCGTACAGTATATATAAAACACTTCTGCATTGTACCTAAGTAAGAAGATTGTCTTGAGAAAAAACACTCTGAATAAACTCACTGATTGCTTAAGTATTAACTGAGAGTTATTTTAACTTAGGTATTAACTAGGAGTAAAAGAATATGACCTCAAATAAGGTATGGACTGGGAGGGAGTTGAGGTAAGAAGAGAGGTTACTAGATATTTTCAGTATTGCTCGTAGTACTCATTAGTAATCATTAGACAACAGCAAAGGAGAGAAACTAAGGTGCAGAGAGGAGCAGAGGAAGAGGTAGTTAAGAGTATTATATAAAGGCATTCATACCGACGTAATGATTAGAAAAATACAAACCATCCTAAAATATTAAAGATTTAACCCAAAAGAGAGAATGAGTAAATAAAATAAATTACACAATGAAACTTTAGAGTCATGTAACATAAAACT
>NW_007737432.1:42293-43183 GCF_000696425.1 Galeopterus variegatus | reverse complement strand
GCCAACCTTTTAAAGATGTGAAAGTAAGTTAACAAAATAAAAACCAAGACTTCAATGACATTTCAGACTACTCAGACCCTGAACATACAACACTATCACATCTTCACGCCTTGGTTCATGCCCTTTCCAATTCTTTTGTCTGTAAAGTTATGTAGAGTTTTCAAGTCTTAGCACTAATTCTTCTTCTTCTATGAAGCCCTCTATAATTGTTTTAGTCAGCAATTAGTCTTAACACAACTTTGTACCTTTACTAGAGCAGTTAATTAACCTGACATATTTTAGGCAGTTGTTAACGTGCTTTCTTCTCTACAAGAATATGAACTCCTTAAGAACAGGAACAGTGGGTGGTATATTGTAACAGCTGAATTACTGAACAAATGAACCAGAGACCAGAGGACATGCCATTCATTTAGCCATATCACTATAGAAATTCAGTCTAATTATCTATAATGATATTTATAATTTAAATGATTACTTCCTTTATAAATTTAGATTCACTTAATTCATTTTAGATTGCCTCCAGACATTTAATTAAAATTCTACCTCCCTAAAGAGTTATTGCTTCTAAAGTGTTAAATGTTTATAAATAGATCTGCTCACTTTGGAATCTTCCCTTTCACAATTGTGAAAGTTTCTAAATTAATGAAAATTTCTTAATTGCATTTTTTTCATGCTAACAAGTTTAAATCATCAACACTTTTGTTTTTCTTTTGCTCACTGATATCAAATTCTGTTTTTTTGATCAGCAGTTCCCAACATTTTGTGTTTGTTCATGTACATTTTTTCATTGTAGAATATTTGATGCAACATTTGAAAGGATTAAAAACCTCAAAAGTCAGTAATGACTACAATACAATAACTATTGCAACTAACCATGTCTCCCAGTGTCT
>NW_007737432.1:37687-41842 GCF_000696425.1 Galeopterus variegatus | reverse complement strand
AAATTTTATAAAATTTTTCAAGAACCAGGAAGGGTCTGAGATTTTACCCCACCTGCAATCTAACAATTTTGCTTGCTGGTGTCATGGATGCTGACAGAAGTCAGGAAATTCCTGGATCAAAGACAAAGGACTTTATTGCTCACAGCACAGCAAACAGCATGAACATGGACACATTTTCCTCAGTTCCCAAAAGGTAATGTAAAGGCTGGATGACAGCTACATACACTGGATTGCATCACAGGAGAGAAAAAGTCAAGAGCTCCAGCACCTTTTGAGTAAATGACAAACATTGTAGCAATCAGTATACAAGCCTACCCGCTTGCTCTGATAAGCAACACAGAAGCCATGCTGTGGTTACCTTGACCTACTTTGTTGTTTATGTGACTAGCTACAAAGATGGCTGGTATTAGAAGATAAATAAGCCTTGAGCTCTGGAACACTCAGCAAGAACGTTTGGAAATGATCAGAGCCCATCACTGACTACCTCGCCCCAAACCACAAATCTCATATTTCAATCACACAAAGAGTTACATAATCTTAGACTTGTCTCCCAATTCTATCTATGATGACTTCATACCCCAAACTATTGCAACAAAGCAGAACTTTCTAAAACACATCAAAACCTGACCACAATACAGCCACAATGTTCTTGCCTTTATTCTTGCTCACGTGCCAACCTTCAGCTGCCTTTTATACAGATCTCATATTTTCACATATCAAGTGATGATGTGTCATTGAAAGCTCAGAGGTGCTTTGCCTGAATGTCCTTTATAGCCAAAGACATCTGCTACCACTCACTTCATTTCTTTTCTTTTTTTTCTTCCCCGAGTTATTTCATATATCTCCACATAATCAAATATTGCTTCAAAATTTAAATTTAACTCACTTTGGGTTTTTTTCAGATGAGTACCTTACCCATGTTCCCCCATACTGTCATTAAATTTCATTTGAAAAGTTTACAGCATATGTTTTCACAAAAATTGGTCTTTATAAAATGTACAGTTCACATTAAATAATCTTTAGCTAGAATAATAAATTTCATTTTTCAAATATTTATCAACTGCCATCTAAGTCGTTGGAATATAAAATAAAGACAAGGTTCATTCCTTTAAAAAGCTCATAAATGAGTAGAGAAAATAAACACAATAGCATGCAATCAATGCAATAACAGATGTATATAAAAGGTATAGAAGTAATACTAAGGTAGTTGTGCTGTAACCTTCAGAACATGAATGATCTGAGCCGTGTTTTAAAATAAGAGTAAGAGTGTGTCAGACCAAGTGGGAATAATCCTGGTAAAACTAACAACTTGTTTTCAAAAAGTAACATAACTGAACATCAGACCAATAACTATATTATAGGTAATAATTTTCCTCCTTCAAAATGCATGTTCAAAAAAGAGTCAACTGCTATAATTAACAACAATTTACTGTATAGTTTAAGTTAGCTAGAAGAGAGGATTTTGAATATTTCCAACACAGACAAAGGAGAAATATTTGAGGCAAAGAAAAAGAAATCAGTGGTTGCTATGATTTCAGAAGATGAAGGAAGGCGGGAGAAATGAATAGGGGGAACACAGAGGACTTTTAGGACAGCAAAACTATTCTGTATGATACTGTAATGGTGAATACACGACATTATGCATTACGTAGAACCCATAGAACTGTACAATACAGGCCCGGCCGGCTCCCGCCGAGGGTTCGGATCCCATGTAGAGACCGGTTCCCGCTCACTGGCTGAGCGCGGTGCGGACGCGAAACCGAGGGTTGCGATCCCATTGCCGGTCAGTAAAAAAGACAAAAAAAGGAAAAAAAAAAAAAAAGAACTGTACAATACAAACAGGGAACCCCTATAAAATTAAGTTAATAATATATCAATATTTATTCATAATTGTAACAAATGTATAACCCTAAGTAACATGTCAATAATAGGAGAAATTGTATATGTGGGTAGGGGAGGGTATGGGAACTCTCTGTACATTAGATTCAATTTCTCTGTAAATCTGAAATTGCTATAAAAATAAAGAAAAATAAAGTAAATAAATAAATAAAAAGAGTTACCTGCCACAGAGTTTACTAAATTTGAAATATTCTTATTCAATGAACATTTTTGAAGCACCTACTGAGTATTAGGCAGGATACCAGGTATTCCAACATTAAAATTATGTTTACATCATTATACTAAAAATAATGGCTTTGGAAATAAGTTAATTAATCAAGCTATTATAAAATGCCTTTGTTTACGAAATGAATAAATTAAATTTGATTTTCATAAATTGACCAGGAAGCATAAAGATGCAATTTTTAAATTCTTGTGTGTGTGTATACATACATATAAATATGTTATTACTTTATTACTCAACCTCATTCATTTCTGATGAATTATATGAAATTGATATTGACAATAATAAAAAAATGTAATTGTATAATCTAAAGAAGATTAGCTTTGGATTCTGATACAGTGAATCTGAATCTTGCAAAATGTGCTTACAACTTATGCAGCTTTAGGCAATTTATAAAATCTTTCTGACCCTCCATTTCATCATCTATAAAATAGGGATAGTAGAATCAACCTGAATTAGTTATGATTGTGTTTAGTTGTATAAGAAAATCTCAACTACAGCAATTTAGCTAGATAAGGGCTTTCTTTTTCTCACATATCTAAAAATACAGAGGTGGAGAAACCAAGAGCAAAGCTGTAGTTTCATGAAATCATGAAAGAAGAGGAAGAAACTGGCTTCAAGAACAGAAATTGAAAAGCTTATAAGGCCAGTCCACTGGTCTTGGGAATAGAACGAAGGGCAAAGGTTTGAGAAATATCTAAGAGATCAAATCTGTGGAATTCTGATTAAATTAGCATGGTTATTTAGTCATTTTTGCTGTTTGCCATCGAAGTGGTTTGCTTTTGGATGAAGCTATTTCCTAACAGCCTATTTAATGCTCCAGGTGGTTCTTCTTGCATTTCCATTCTTAGCATCCATTTCTCCTCGTGTTTTCTAGGTGTCTGCTGCACTCCCAGGCATTAGTCAATATTCAGGTAAACATCAGGAAGGGCAAAGGACAAAAATCTCCTCTGCGAAAAGCTTTGGGAAAAGACTCTCTACCAAAAATTTCCACCTGTATCTCGTGAGTCAGAATTGTGTCATATTTGCATACCAAGCTATGAGAGAGTTTGTGAATTCTAGTATTTCACTTCCTAACTATCATAATACATAAAGGTAAGGAAAAGGAAAATGGAATAGATATTAAGTGAGCCCCTTTTAGTATCTGCCACACTACCTTTAAAGACATCTAAAGATTAAATGGGGAAAAATATGTAGAACGCCTAGTAAAGAATTGGCAAATACTACACAATAGAGTGTTACTAACAATGATAGTGATGATGATTAGCTTGATGATGATCTAATGATGATGAAATAAAAGTTTAAATTTTGAACATATGTGAATGATTGTATTTACTCAAGTGTATTTTTTTTAAGAAAATGATCAATATCTTTCTCCAGTAAATGACAATATCAGTAACAACAAAATTACGGATTAATCAAAGTAATCAGCTCTAGTTTCCTCACATCCATAACTTTGTTGGGGTTTAAGGGTATATTTTTAGGTTGAAATCTCATGTTTGATTTCTATCCAAAGTTTATTTTCTTGGAAAGTTTGAAGACCATCTGCAGGCTATTTTAAGATATGAATTTTAAAAAACTGCTATTTTATTCATTTTGAATGCAATCATTTTTTAAGCAGTCAGGATATTCCCAGACACGAAAAAAAAAAAAAAAAGTGAAGAAAAAAGTTGGCAATGTAAGAAATTTGTTAGAAACACCAAAAAATTTAACATAAATCAATTTGTTCGGTTTCACCTAACTCATATGCCTCTAGTGATGATTAGCAACCAGCTTTCAATTCTGCATACCCTTTGCTCTACAGGTTTCATCTTGACCACCTGAGTACAATTTCTGAGGCATCTACTTTTGTTCGGTTTCACCTAACTCATATGCCTCTAGTGATGATTAGCAACCAGCTTTCAATTCTACATACCCTTTGCTCTACAGGTTTCATCTTGACCACCTGAGTACAATTTCTGAGGCATCTACGATAAACTTGGATATATTCTAACCTCTCATAAATATAGAGTTGCTGGATTTTAATCATTTAA
>NW_007737432.1:34704-36309 GCF_000696425.1 Galeopterus variegatus | reverse complement strand
TTTTAGTTGAAACATAGTTGATTGTACATGTCTGTGGAGTATGGAGTTGAATATCAATACCTGTGTGTGATACGTGATGCTTAAATCAGAATAATTAGTATATTCAATATTACACAATGTAATCGTTTTTCATAATCCTTTACCCATTCCTCCCTCACCACCGTCCCGCCCCAGAGGTCAAATCTATCAAATTCTGATTAAATTTAACGTGGTTGTTTAATTGGTATTGTTGGTGTTGCTGTTTAGCACAATTGTGGTTTGCTTTTGAATGAAGCTATTTCCTAATAGCTTATTTCAATAAGCTATTCAATACATCTTTTCCTCTCCCTTCCTCATTATTTCACTTAACTATTTCTTAACTGTATATGGCGAATCTGAGCATTCCTCCTCAACGTTTTTATAACATTCTGTTAATACCTCCGCTATTCACTAATTATATTGTATTGCAATTATTTGTTTAGGGATCTCTTTGACCTACAAAATGATGACTTAAATGCAGAGAAGGATCTTGGCCCCTCCCCCACTTCTGCAATGGCTGCACCTAGTCTGTTAATAAATGATTAAAATCCAGCAACTCTATATTTATAAGAGAGGTTAGAATATATCCAAGTTTATAGTAGATGCCTCGGAAATTGTGCTCAGGTGGTCAAGACGAAACCTGTAGAACATTTAGCCCCTAATTCCCTCTTAATGCCTTCATTCTTCTTTATTTTGCTCCCTTACCTCCATACACACACTATAATTATAATACACTTTAAAGTAATTAAGTATATTTTGCTTATTTTATAATACACTTAAAATTACTTAAGTGTATTTTAATTATACAATTTTAATTATAACACTGAATGTTTAGGAAGTGCAGGGGTAAAAGTGTATGTTAACTATGAGAGTAATTGTCTTTTTCCTTTTAGTTATAGACCATAACAGACATTCAACCACACAATGCCAAAGTAAACCTTAATTCCACAAGTGTTAATGAGCGTCTAGAGGTGCTATATTTCCAAAATGTAGCCTATTTTCTCTATTGAAAGGATTTTGTTTTAATATTAATTCAGTGGAGGAAAACATCTGCCTTGCGAATTGACGCTGTATTTTTTGTTTGTTTGTTCGGTTTTATATTTGCAATTCAATTAGGTGCTCAGATTTTATGTAAACATCATATAGTTCCCATGGAAAAAAAAACACCTACTTGTCCTGAAGATAAAAGAGAAAACAGAATTGTGTATCCATACTTTCCATAGAATAGTAGGATGACATTATTTCTATTCTGACTGTCAATTTCAAGCTTTTACTTAACCTAAATTGACATATACTTGGGGAATATTTATTGTCACTTAATTAATTTGAAATTCTACTTCAGGCATCAGAAATTCAAATGGATGCCAACCAAACATTATTGCATCATCTAGCTGATATACTTTCAGGGCTTCCTTTTAGAAAAGAAACATCTGTCCAACAAATTGGCAAAATGCTACTTTCATACCTATAGGGAATTTTAAATAAGAAACCTTATCTTGCTTTAGTACAGAACAATATAGTGCAATACCATGTTGAAATTTTCAGTTCCATTATCATTCACATGGCTGTCAATCATTGTTCAGTCTT
>NW_007737432.1:32414-33833 GCF_000696425.1 Galeopterus variegatus | reverse complement strand
CTGTGCTTTAGTTTACCTCGATTTGACTAATCATCCTGAGGCTCCCCCTCTCTCACCTCAGTGATGGTACCCAGTGCTTCAACAGGTCCACAACAGCCTGTGGGATGCTCAGCGTTATGTATTTTGGGTCCGATTTTTGCACAAACTTTAATGGCCATTATTCTGGTTTAACTTATTGTATAGTTGTTTTTCTATAATCCCCAAATTTATTATAATTAATAAAGATTGAGAGATAACTCAATTAAACTTCCCTGAAGCAGCAAATTCTCAGTAAGTGATGTTTGTGCTGTTGTTATTATATTCTTTGCAATATCTTCCTTATTTCACCTAATCCACTCTGTAAACCCCTAAAGAAGAAATAAAAGAGAAGAAAGGACAAAAACTGTGTTTTATACATCAGTGTTAGGCCAGGAGCCTTGTAGTTAGCAAAAGCATGATGTCGTTAATTTTGTGACTCGGGCCTCTGTGGCCATTTGTTCTATATGTGCCCATATCCATGTCTATTTTAGACCATGAGTTCCATATGTACATTGAAAAGAACCCAATTCCTTCCCAAGCACATAAACAAAAGTGACCATAAGTGCTTATTTTTAAAGATAAGAACTTACAAAAATAAGTAGTCCATATTTTGCTGATTACTCTTCTCATTTTGACTTGACAAAGCTTTGCAAAGGCTTCATCCAGGTCTCTTCAGCATACAGCTGACTTCTTTTAGTACGTTAGCTTAGAAAAATAATCTATCAAATAAACCTTGATTAAAATCTAAAATGAACAATTTGATTTTATTTGCCTTGTATCGTTCTTAAAGATCTATTTTTAAATATCTAATAATTTTGTGGGTGAGGACAGAATGGTATTTAAGAGGTGAATCTGCTTTGCGTAGCATAAAATAAACATTCTACCATAAATGTGAATTAGTCATGCAGTGATTTTCTTCTGACTCCAGTGTCATAAAAAATCAGAACAGAAAACACATGTTCATGTTAGCTTGTGAGTAGGTGATAAAGCACATCAGAAACCCATCATTTGGGTCTGGTGAGAAATATGCTTCGGAGCAAATGTGATTAGAACAAGGGTGAACAGTGTAAGATTTCTTTGGGGAATTCATTCCAGTTTCATAGGAAAAAAAGGCAATTCTGAATACATGGTAGGGGATTATTTTTTGACAGCTGTTTTGTTTTGAGATTGTCTATTATTATTCTTTAGTAATCCATGCTTTTTCATAGATCATAAGGTACTAGGCTCAAAAACTTTTCTAAGATTCCATAAATGCAAAATAATGCAACCAATAAGAGGGTGTTATGGGAGCAAAGACACAATTTACAACAGCAACCCAAAAAACAAATTTGGCCCAAAATTTCCAAGATCTATGCAAAAACATTTCCATGTTGCTAAAAAAAAAAAAAAAAAAAAAACTTT
>NW_007737432.1:25987-32377 GCF_000696425.1 Galeopterus variegatus | reverse complement strand
GGGAATTCATTCCAGTTTCATAGGAAAAAAAGGCAATTCTGAATACATGGTAGGGGATTATTTTTTGACAGCTGTTTTGTTTTGAGATTGTCTATTATTATTCTTTAGTAATCCATGCTTTTTCATAGATCATAAGGTACTAGGCTCAAAAACTTTTCTAAGATTCCATAAATGCAAAATAATGCAACCAATAAGAGGGTGTTATGGGAGCAAAGACACAATTTACAACAGCAACCCAAAAAACAAATTTGGCCCAAAATTTCCAAGATCTATGCAAAAACATTTCCATGTTGCTAAAAAAAAAAAAAAAAAAAAAAAAAAAAGCTTTGAACAAATGGAAAAGATGCCATTTTATTGGAAGAAAAAAAAAAACCTTAACATTATCAACTTCCTTAAAATAACCTACAAATTTAAATTAATTCCAATCAATAAAAATAACAGAAGAATGTTCTTGAAATTAAGTAAGATGATTATCTAATACCATCTATACAAAGTAAACAAGCAAGACTATCTACTAAAAATATGAAAAAGGAAGATACTGAATGGTGTTAGCACTACCAAATATAAAGACATATGAAACCAAATGGTTTCGAGTCAAGCATACCAATAGAACAGAAAAAAAAAGTACTGAAATTAACACAAATACATCTAAGAATTGATATTATTAATGCAGCATTATTTTTATCAGAGAAGTAGGAATATAAATCTTAAAACTAACAACTTCATTCTTTAATTCCATTATTTTTGCCAAGGACATTTATTCAGAAGGCAAATATCTGTCAAAAGTTATAATACTAATCAAAAGACAATTAAATTACTTTCTTGAAAGAACATTAATTTCCAAAGTGGGGACACAAAAATTACTCCATTACCAACCTAACCCTTATCATACCCAATAAACTAGGAGTCACCAAATTCCTTAGCTTTTAAGAGAAGGAGGGGAGATCAGGGGACAATTCAAGTTTATCAAGAGACTAATGATCTTTTGAGCTTCAAACCTAAGGTAGATATAATTAGCTACTTTTTAGAGAATTAAGTAGCTTTTCCAAGGTCATATAGCTAACAAATAGTGGAGTTAATACTGGAAATCTGACCTGAGTCTTTTTTAAAGTAATAATGCAAACTTTAATAAGACCAAATTCAATTAAAATTTTAATTAAAACGTACATGCTATGATAGAGTCACACTCCTGATGTGTAGTAACATATGTCTACAAGCTTAACTTTTCCAGTGGAGAAACAAGGACACAAAGACTCATAGAATAAATAAATGAGGACACAGTGACCACATAAGGAATTTTCTTCAGAAGTCAGTCACAGGCATTCTTGCTGATCAGTTTACACAACTTAGAGTTCTGAAAGTCTTAGAAGTTTACATGTGAAAAAGTGTGAAACAGAAAAAGAAAAACAAAAGTGTTGATCTTTGAATAAGAAGGCAAGTTGAGGGACAAGAAAGGGAATGCCAAGGAAAAATCCAAAGGACACTGTTGTCAGTAAAAAGAGAGCAGCAAGGAAGACCTTAATTCTATGAGACAAGTTTAATGAGGCATATGTGTTAATTTAATAAAATTAGATCATTTAGAATCACATTAGCTTCTAATTGATGAGTCCAGGCTTTGTAAGAGAAATACCAAGTTGGCTGGAAGAAATCACTTAAACAGTCTATAGTTTGCAGTTTACTCATCTGTAAAATTAGTGGATTAGACAGAAAACCCCTAAATACCCCACCAGAGCTGAGATTAGACTTAAATACTTACATTTTTTCTTTAAATATTTCCCTTTTTACATCTCATTTTTATTTTTTAAGCATGTAATCTGATGAATGTTTATTCTTTATGATTTTTTATGAAGTACAATATGTAACTCAAAAAGAACATTTGAGTTAAAAATAAAAAAGTCTGATATAACCACAAGCCCACTGTTCAGATTTTGAAACTATTACCACTGTATACTAGCTGTCCACAGTTACAGTCAAGCTACATATAGTAAATAACATCCTATGATCTGGCTTAAAAATCCAAATCCATAAAAGGATAATAAATGTCACAGACAGGAAAGGAGTAAGAATGACAAAGTTAGATGAAGGAAAACAGGATCAGCTACATTCTTTGCAAGGCCCTGTTCACAGTGAAAATGTGAGGCCCCTCGTTTAAGAAGCAGGGAAAAATTGCAATTAAATGTACTAAAACATAAATTTTTTTTCTTTAAAAATATTTTGTTAGCTATAAAAAGTAACAGAAGTAACAGTGATACATGTGTAACAACAAATTATAAAAACATATATTTTTGGTGTTATAGTTTTATATAATGTAATAAATGATACTTTATATTACCATATCTTGATTGTGCATATGAGTTTTCTAGCCTACTTTTCTGCAAATTTATTTCATTAGGTAAGCAAAAAATATTCTTTTAGCAATTTTATTTCCAATCAATAAAATTGAAAGTGACATCATTTTCTCTTGGCAAATACAAGATGGCCAATAATCTTTTATAATTTTTATTTCTGAAAAGGATCTTTCTCCTGGTTCAACTGTTATTGGAGCTATTAAGAGTACTTTATAGTAAAGGACAAATTGGGTTAAATTTCTAATAATATAAAATATAAATTTTGGTGTATCTAGAACTGATATAGAATCTTTTAATAAAAATATTGAACTCTTAATATAAATCAGTTCATGTAAGTCTAAATTTCATTTTAAATGTAAATGCATACAACACCATTTTCATATCTCATGATATTTTTTGCAACTTTTAGAGTGCATACAAGAAAACAAAAGTGGTTTCATAATTTGAATAGAAATCAAAACACCATATATGCATTCTATCTATGTATCTTCAGTAACAAGGAAAAAATTAATATTAAAGTCTTCCTCCTTAATAGTTAATTTGAAGCTTCATAAAAATCTTTCCATAAACTTCTTGAAGTACCCTCATAGTTTTCAATCAAATTCAAAATCTTTTTTTAAATGGTTACAATTTTCATATTTCTTTTTTTATTTTAATTTATCAATATACCATGTAGTTGATTTTCGTATCCCTTTACCAATTCCACTTCCCCCCCTCCTCTCCACCCCATCAACATCATATCTGTTCACTTGTCTTAACAAGTGCAAGGAATTGTTGTTATTGTTGTGTCTTCTTCCCCACCCCTCCCCATTTGTTTGCATATTTACTTATTTATTTAATTTTAGCTCTCACAAATAGGTAAGAACCTGTGGTATTTCTCTTTCTGTGCCTGACTTATTTCACTTAACATAATTTTTTCTAAGTCCATTCATGTTGTGTGAATGGTAGTGTTTCATTCTTTTTTATAGCAGAGTAGTATTCCATTGTGTAGATATACCACAGTTTCCTTATCCACTCATCTGATGATGGACATTTGGGCTGGTTCCAACTCTTGGCTATAGTAAATAGTGCTGCAATAAATATTGGAGTATAGATATCCCTTCAACATGATGATTTCCATTCCTCTGGGTATATTCTTAGCAGTGGAATAGGTAGGTCATATGGTAGATCTGTAATTGTTTGAGGAACCTACACACCATTTTCCATGACGGCTGCACCATTTTGCAGTCCCACCAACAATGTATGAAGTTTCTTTTTCTCTGCATGCAACCACACTAACACTTATCATTCTCAGTCTTTTAGATATTAGCCATCCTAATAACACCCTAACTGGAGTGAGATGGTTTCTTAGTGTGGTTTTGATTTGCATTTCCCAAATGCTGAGTGATGTTGAGCATTTTTTCATGTGTCTGTTGACCATTCGTATATCTCCTTTTGAGAAATGCTTGTTCAGTTCCTTTGGTACTGGCAGAAAAACAGACACATGAATCAATTGAATAGAATAGAGAATCCAGAAATCAACCCACACACCTACAGCCATCTGATCTTTGACAAAGGCACCAAGTCTACACTCTGGGGAAGAGAGCCTCTTCAGCAAATGGTGCTGGGAAAACTGGATATTCATATGCAGGAGAATGAAACTAGACCTGTACCTCTCACCACATACCAAAACCAATTCAAAATGGATTAAAGAATTAAATATACACCACGAAACAATAAAACTCCTTAAATAAAACATAGGGGAAACACTCCAGGAAGTAGGATTGGGTACAGACTTCATGAATACGACCCCAGAAGCACAGGCAAGCAAGGGAAAAATAAACAAATGGATTATATCAAACTAGAAAGCTTCTGCCCAGCAAGATAAACAATTAACAGAGTGAAAAGACAACCAACAGAGCAGGAGAAAATATTTGCAAAATATACATCTGACAAAAGGATTAATAACCAGAATATACAAGGAACTCCAACAACTTAACAGCAAAAAAACAAGTAACCCAATTAAAAAACAATCTTTAATCTCTATTTGTAAGCTTGCAGATACTTGCCTTACAATGTTGTAGGACTTTTAAAATCAGTTTCTAAACTCTGAGGAATTCTAATAACTTATTTGCTTTATTGCAGTGTCCATATGTATGCTTTCATTTTGCCATAATTTACAGTAAAGTTCACTGCTTCAGGGAGGCCAGAGAGTTAGTATTTGTTCGGCTGTCTCAGGGGAAAAATGGGGTCTCAGGACAAGCCTACATTGTCCCCAGGTGGAGCCCCACCCCTTTCCCTGGCTGTGGCCGCTGCCACCCACCTCTGCCTCCATCACTGCTTCTCAGGCCTGTCAAAGTTTCTGCTATTACTTCTGATGCTACTGTGCCATTGCTGCTGCCATTCTGGGCCCAGGTCCTGCCACCCACCCCTGTAGAGTCCCACACCTGAGCCCTGACTCGCCAACTCCCGGCAGCCTAGAAACGCATACGTGCCAAGCAGCCAGGACAACCTGCCCCAGGCCTGAGCCTGTGCGCGCAAGCGCAGCTGCCTCCTGTAGCCTTTGCCCACGCGCATGCTCCATCGTCACTTCCGACCTCACTCAACAAACGCCAAGTTCAAAGATAAAGTCAGGAGAAATTTCAAGACAGAGACAGCAGAACATCAAACTGTGGCGGGCAGGGAGAGGTAGAGGTAGAGGAGGAGGCTCTTCAGAGAACAGGTCTCTTATTACTCACTGCAAATCACAAGTCCTAGAAGCTGGCCCTCAGAGAGGGAAACGGAAAGAAAGAGGAGGAAGAGGAGTTTGTAACAATACATTAATGTTATTGCATTTTTAGCATACATTCAAGGTGATGTTATTATTCAAAGTAGTAACAGTAGAAGTTTACACATGTGTACTAATGATGCTCAAAATAGCCTTCAGAGTTTCCTTCAAAGGCAATTGATAAGGCACAAGTTAAATCTATTATTCTTTACACACTTTTTTTTTTTTTTTTTACTTGCAAGCAATAACGGCTGGATGAGCCAATTATTTGCAGAATTAGTTTGAGAAAACTCTTACCTTCAAAAGATGAAGATAACCAAAAGAATAAGCCAGAAAACAAAGTTCTTCACAGCCCAAAGTTTTGGAGGCAGGGAGTGAGCCTCAGGGATAAACAGAAAGATGAAGTGAAACTACCTCTGCTGCTACTTTTTACTGCCCTGGAGGGGAGTGGAAGAGAAAACCGTGAACCGATTATGAGTTGAAGTGTCGTTGGGACCGACTTTTGAATAACTGAAAGGGATTGAAGAGTTAAAGAATTGGATCAGAGATATTAACAAAACCAGCTACTCAGCAGAAAAAAATATTTTCCAGAGTGGAGTCAGGACTATTTACTGAAAAAATAAAATTCTTTCATGTTTAAACTTCAGCGAGTTCATACACACACACACACACACACACACACACACACTCATACGCAAGTTACATATAAAAATGTGTACTTCCTTGCCTGGATGTTTCTGTATATGCCATTCCTGTTACCTGGAAGAATCCTCCCATCTACTCTACTTCTCAAACTCTCAGTCACACTTAAAATCCAATTCAAATGTTATATTATTCTGTGAAGTCATTTCTATTTTAGGCACGGTTCTCTTTTTACTCTCATAGAATTTTGCAAGCATCTGTTATCAATTACTTGTTTATATTTTTCTCCCTAAATAGTCAACTTTCTGATGGAAGGTGTATCATTCATTATTGTATCCCTAGTACAGAACTTGGGCCGGCCCGGTGGCGCACTGCTATAGTGCGCCACTTGGGAAGCGCAGCAGCGCTCCCGCCCAAGGGTTCAGATCCCACATACAGACCGGTTCCCGCTCACTGGCTGAGCGAGGCGCGGGAGCAACACCGAGGGTTGCGATCCTGTTGCCGGTCCCGGTCCGGTACGGGGGCAACACTGAGGGTTGCGATCTGTTGCCGGACACAGGAAAAGGAAAAAAAAAAAAAAGAACTTGGCATATGGTAGGCATTTAAGTAATAAAAGTGTTGAATTAAATAATTAATAATTAATTTAATACTGTA
>NW_007737432.1:10166-25310 GCF_000696425.1 Galeopterus variegatus | reverse complement strand
TGGGGGAAAGCAAAGACCATAACAGTAGGTAGTGCAAGAAGCTTAGAGAGGAGGTTCCTAAGAGGTTCCAGAATTTCTACTCAAAGGATATTAAAAAGTGCTTTATAGACAAGCTTGGAGAAAATTATGTTAAGTGAAGCCGGGCACAGAAAGAAAAATACTGCAGGTAGTCACTCATAAGTGGGAGCAAGCAAGAAACAAACAAATGAACGAACCACAAAAATATGTTGAGCTATCAGAAGGAGAGAACAGAACTGTTGTTATTACAGGTGGGAAAAGGAGAGGGAGAGGAGGGTTATTGTGAAATTGGGTAAATGACATAAAGAATAATTACAGTTTATAATGATGAATACACTAATAACCCTGATTTGATGGTCACATATTGTACACAATTACTGATAGACAACCCTATACCCCACAGATATGTAAAATCAATTATGTTTCAATAAAAAATTAGAAATCTGAAAAAAATTTAATTAAAAAAATTCCCTCCACAAAACATATTTGAAATGAAATAAATATTTTCCATGAAAAAAAAATTGCTTCAGACCTGTCCCGTCAGTAATGCTATTACTGGCATTAAGAATGTGTATATGCAGATCAATACAGCCTGAAGAGAACCACTGGAAACGTCAAATGAAGAGAGATTATTCCTAAGTCAATTCAACTCTCTCCTTTCAGGTGAAATATTGGGTAATAGATAAGACAACATTCTTACATCCCTATAGTCAATGGAGCCACTGTAAACAAGCATTAAAAATTTATTTGTCCACAAATACTTTTACTACCACTCCTTCAGAAAACCAGTGTTCTGTATACATAATTATATATTTTAAAATGCTCCAAAATGGAGTGTCCTAAACCATTTTTAGCTAACACCATAAGGGTTGAGTTGATAGTAATTTGAGAATATGGCTCAGTAGTTTAGGAAAACAGAAGCAGAGGCAATGTGATGTTGGAAGGAAGAAAGAAGCTGGATAGTAGTATGACTCTCTTTCATAACTCTGCCTAGGTTGAGCACAGAATGTGCAAGGGTCATATTTACTAGTTACAAGGAAAAAAACACTTTCATCAGAAACCAGACACCACCTTCCCTCACGGGGGTGCAATGAAGCAGGTGTAACAGCTGTTCAAGACACCCAAGTACAGCATTTTTGAGCTCACCAAATAAGGAGACATTGTTGTGGATTGAGGCTGAGGGAGAAAGGGGTGGGGATTTTTTGCAACTCTTTTTAGACTTAGAGCAAATCTTCTTTAGGAAAGGATGACAATCTAAGTATAATTCAGGAGGTCCCCAAGATCACCCTCGCTTCGATGATTCGCTAGAGGACTCACAGAACTCAGAAAGCCATTATACTCACAGTTACAGTTTTTCACAGTAAATGGATACAGATTAAAATCAGCGAAGGGAAGCGGCACATAAAGCAGGGTCCAGGAGAGACCAAGTCTAGAGCTTCCTGTTGTCTTCTCCCAGTGGAGCCTCGCAGACAGCACCTCCTTCTCCCAGCAATGATGTGTGGCAACATGCTTGAAGTATTGTCCAACAGGGAAACTCACCCAAGCCTTGGTAGGGTTTGATTGGGGCTTTGCTTCACAGACATGGCTGACCACCTGCCTGGCTGACCTTTCTCCAGCCCTTCAAGTACCAAGCAGATATTGCATGGCCAGACATATATCACATTGCTAGCAAAGAATATCGGACATGGCCTAAGGCCCCCTGAAAAACAAAGACAATTTTATCAGGCAGGATATTTCAAGGCCTCAGATGTTAGCCAAATCATTTGTTGGGCAAGATTAATCTTTTCCTGCACAGTGAGCAAGTAAATTCCCTATTATCACAAAAGCAATAACGCTTTTTTTTTTCCTTTGGTACTTTAATTGTTAAAGTTTACTTGCTCATAGCAGTAGGCAACTTGAAGTTTTTTTTTGTTTGTTTGTTTTTAAAAAGATGACCGGTAAGGGGATGTCAACCCTTGGCTTGGTGTTGTCAGCACCACGCTCAGCCAGTGAGCAAACCAGCCATCCCTATATAGGATCCGAACCCGTGGCCTTGGTGTTATCAGCACCGCACTCTACCGAGTGAGCCACGGGCCGGCCCTAACTTGAAGTTTTAATTATGTTAAAGGACATTCTGTTATTTTTAATCTCAACTATAACATAATCAGTACAAAAACATTTTTACTCCAAATTTTTTTTAAGAGTCTCATTCGGCTCTCCAAAGAGTTTCACATTTTCATTGGACTGAGATCTGGTCATAAACTTCATGGGCTTCAGAGTGGATCCTGGTAGGCCCAGTCTTTGGTCACGTTCTCTAAAAAACCAATGCCTTCAAATCCTTTGTAATAAGTCTGGAGACCAAAGGAGAAGATGGAAAGACACTATGATGCTTGGGATACTAAAGCCTCTGTTGGATGCCTTGTTGAAGTGAAGCTACTGCAAGTGAACTGTAAATATACCTTCCAAAATCATAACCATGATGATTAAGCAGAACACAAAAACAGAGAATCAAAAGCAGGGAAGAGTATTTACATTATCAGTTAGCCCTGGAGGAGAAAACAGAGCTACAAACATAAGCAGGTTCAGTACATATCTGTATTATTAAGCTCTTCAAGAAATTGAAAAAATGACTAGTGACTATATTTTTAAAACAAATCAAAGAGAGCCCCCAAGTTTAGGAAAAGCTGTTGCTTAAATGCCTTTCTTCACAGCCACCGCCCCCATACATATGCTGAACACATTATATCATCAACAGAGGATTTTAAAATATAAAAAGCAACACTGATTTTATATAATGTACATCAAGAAGTCCAGATTAAAAATGGAACTCTTCTACAAAAGAGCATGTCATTTTAAAAATGTTTATTTAAAAAGAAAAAAAAAGATAAGGCATTACATATGATTTCTCAAAAATGGAAAATAGAAAAAAAGAAAAAGTATTGTGACCTGGACATTAAAACCCAGCAACACTAATACCCACTAGGATATTGAAACAAACTACCAGTCAATTTTAAGTCTCTAAAAGATCATTAGGGTTTGGATAATAACGAAGTCATCATTGCTTAAGTTTTCGAACAAACGGTAAGTTCCCTTAACATTTTTTGTGGAGGAATATTATGACCAGACTACCAGTCAATTTTAAGTCTCTAAAAGATCATTAGGGTTTGGATAATAACGAAGTCATCATTACTTAAGTTTTCGAACAAACGGTAAGTTCCCTTAACATTTTTTGTGGAGGAATATTATGACCAGATCAATGTAATTCTCCTTCAGAACAAAATGCACTGCCTGGTGGGTGTGAAGAAGTGACAGAACTGGTATATCTTACCTCAGCCAGACCTTGCTTTTTACTACTGCCCGTATAACTGTCCAATAACAATCTGGGAAATGGTTTAGCTCATAAAACTTGGGGGTTGGGACAGAGAGTCGCAGAAAGAATTACTCCAAAGGTAGTATTCTATAGTTTATTGACCCGAAATGCAGATTTTGATTTGTTTCTGCTGGAGTTTGGCCTAATTGTGGTCTTGAGTGTTTTCATCTTAATTTGGAAAAAGGAACATTTCCCATGGTAATTGTGCCCTTGTGACCTTCACTGTCAGGCACCTGCTCAACACTATACCCCCCTTTTCCCCAGTTTCTTTTGGGATGGTGTTGTGCCCACATGCACAACTTCCCTCATAACTAGTGGAGGCCATTTAACCCAGTCCTTCTGGTCAAGCAGATGTAAGAGGAAGTCTTCTGAAAGACTTCCCAGAGCATTTTTTGCATTCTCGGTAAAAAGGAATAATGCACCTGATACCACCTCTTTAACAATTCTTCCTGCTTTGAGCACTAAATGATTCCTGAAGTTGCAGCAATCATCTTGAGAATATAAGATGACAAACAAGAAGATGAAAACAGAAGGTGGCAAAACAGAAAAAGATAAAGCTTGTGTCTTTTACGGTATCTGTGTTGGTGAGGATATTTATCAGCTATATATGTTGCTGTAACAAACAGCCTCAAAATCCCAGTTCCCGGTGAGGCTGTGTTTCATCAGGCTGTCATGTGGTATGTCGCCAGTCACCACAGCAGGGGGAAATGAACTTGGCAGAAACACGAACTCGTAAAGGCTTCTGCCCAGAGATAACACAGGCCACATCTGCTCACATTCCACTGGCCAAAGCAAGTCACAAAGCTACACCTAACTTCAAGGGGAAAGAGGCATAATTCTACCATGTGCCAAGAAGGAAGAAAACCAAAACATTGACTAACAGCTTTGATGAACAGTTAAACTTCTTCACACATGAGGAAAATTGAACCCCTATTTGTTTAGGCCACTTTGAGTTGAATTTTCTATCGTTTGTAGCCAAAATGTTCTTAGCCAACAAAACCCTTTTAAATTAGTAAAATTAACAGGTAAGATTGCATTAAAAAATAGGATTATAGTTCTACTAAGCAATATTCTAGATTTTTTAAAAAAAATTTATAACTGGTCTTCCCAATGTTCTCTCCTGGAGGATAATGGATTCAATGCAAGACTCCCAAATTGATTATTTCTTTGACCCTAGGATGGAAATCAAAACTGAAATCAAAGGAGCTTGGACTGAAGCTCGACGTGTCAGCAAAACACCTTCCAAATAAACTATCCTAGGAAGATCAACAACAGATAATTCATTTAATCAGTTAGAAAAGGCTGTTATTACATCATTCCCTTCTAAGACATGTTTTGGCTGAGAATAATACTATCAGTTTTGAGAGCACAGTGTCCAAAATTGTCATAAACATTTTAGATAGAATTATGTTGTTTGAACCTCACGAGGATCCTGTGGAGTAGACACAGTTATTCACATTGAATACATAAAGAAATTGAGGCTTATTACAACTAAGTGATTTATTCAAGGTCACTGAGATAATGAATAGCACATTCATGATTGCATCTCAAATCTAACTGCAAAGTTCAAGCTACTGACTGCCACACTGTCTTATTCCTCTACATTCTGGAGGCATTTTCTGAGTCGCCGATGCCCTTTTTTAAGTGTTAAATTTTGTTTGCACTGACTCAAACTCATATTTTAATTCAGCCTTTAAGTTCTTGTTTTCTGACTCCAAGGTCTGCAATCTCAAGCGTACACTCAACTGCCTCTCTTGTACTTACTGAAATAAAATTAACTTCACAGTGAAAACATCTAAGCTAGTCACCAGAAGATGAGGAAGGGAACTGGAAGGTAAAGTCATAAGATGAACGTAAGCTAACATAGGGATGTCATCTTAAGACCCAGATATAAAGCATTACAAAATATTCAAGCAAAGGATAATAATAATTAAGAAAAACCACCACTCTGTATGTTCTGTAGTCCTACTATTCTGTTCCCACTTATTGAAACACCTTTATGGACCTGCATTCATTTACCTATCCTATAACATTTATTTCCAATTATGTTCTTAGTAGTTATAATATGTGAGACCAAGGGTCTACAAAAATACAAAGACATGGTGTCTACCCTTGAACAGATTATATTCTATGAGAAAAACACATTCAAATGGTGATATGTATTATAATAGCAGCATCTACAATAACACTTGGAGGGTTTGGGAAAGGTTCCAAGTACCAGGGAAATCCATACAGCAGCCAGAAGGATATTCATGAAATGTAAATCAGATCATATTTCTAACCTTCTTAAATGTCTTCAGTGGTGTCCCAATGAAATTTTACTGAAATCCAAACCTCTTACCTTGACTTAACAGGACCTATAACTTCTGGTCCTACCTATATTTCTTCATCTCCTGCATTTTCTCTTCTAGTCACTATAATTTAGCCATATAGCCTTCTCCCTGCCTCTAGAACACACAAAGCTTATATGTGGCTCTGGGTCTTTACGCATTCATTGTATTTACCTGCATTACATTTTCCCCAGATTCTCACATGGCTTTTTTACTGTTGTCCTGTAGATTGCAGATCAAATGTCACTTCCAAGACAAACCTTTCATTCAATCCTCCCTCTGTTTTACTTTACCTCATTGCCTTATTGTATTGTCTTCATCAAAACACTCATTGAAATTATCACATTCATTTCTCTACATGTTACGTAGCTGCCTCTCCCAACTCAAATGTAATCTCCATAAGGCCTGGAACCCTCTCTGCATGCCCAATGTCTAAAATGATACCTAACATGTAATCTCACTCAAGAAACACTTGTTGAATTAATTAATTAACTAATAGGATAGTAGCCTCTATAAATTTGGTCTGGGCATGAAAAGAGAATGGTGAAGTATCAGGTTGGACAGAAATTCAAGTCATATAATATGAGGATCATTTTTATGCTGTGTGATTTTGACAGTGCTTGTGCACTACTTCAAATCCATGTGGTCCCACTAACTCCAGCCACTGCTCTGGAAAACATTTCCATGTATGTTTTGGGCAGCTTTGGGCAGCAGCACTCACAGGATGTTGACTTGTTCGACGCCACATACATACTTCTTATTTCCTCCCCAGGACCTTCTCTGACACTGTGCTGGAGACCCCTAAAGGACCACACTTGGCAATCATGCTTGCACAACCCAGAAGGGTAGGGCAGTTGAAACCCAGGGGGTCATTCTTCACCAGTAGGAAACAAGAAGCAAAGGATAAATGTTTCCCTCTTTAGTTTCCAGCACAGAGTTCCCCAATACATTTGCTAATTCCTCAAAAGGATCATGCTTCCTGGAATCACTTCCCAAATAAACCATATGCATGAAGGCCTTTTTCTTCGGTTCTGCTTTCCAGTAAGCCTACGCTAAGATAGCATGCTTAGGATTCCAAACTTTCTTCCTGTAAAAAATTTGGAATTCTTACAGAATTTTGAGCAGGAAAGTGACATGATCATTTAAAGAAAAGTCCTTTAGATGATAGTGTGAAGAATGAATTACAGAAGTGGAGGCTAATGTTCTGAAAGCCAATCAGGAGATAAATCCAATAAGCTAGGTAACAATGAGTGATGATCCAGCAATAACAATAGAGATGGAAATAAAGAGACACTGGAAAGAGAGAATAGAAACTGTGAAATGAATGCTGAATGTTTTGTAAGGACTGTGAAGTAGGAGAGGTAAGCTTTTGTTATCACATGACCTGTAGGTGCTAGAATAATGGGGAAAATATTACCTGGTCTTTTTTGTTTTTGTTTTTTTTCCAGTGTACTGTGGCGCACTGAGTATACTACTCCTCAAAGAGTGGTGACATGGTGAGATTCAGAAAGACCGTGGCAGTGGCTTCCCAAGGAATTCCATAAAATTAGCACACATTTTTTTCTCAGATTCTTTAAACACAGACCTTATGGAGATAAACTGAGACCTCTAGAAAACCCTTTCAAATTTGGGACTCCATAATAAGACTATGCTTTTAGCAATTTTGAAAGCATTTTCCCTATAAAGTGTTTAGTTTGTTTGCATTTATTTGTTTGTTTGTTTTGTCAATATACAATGTAGTTGATTTTCATGTCCCTTTGCTGATTCCTGCCTCCCCCATCCCTCTCCCCCGATCAGTATCATATCTGTTTACTTGTCTTAACAAGTTCAAGGAATTGTGATTGTTGGATCTTCTTCCCTGCCCCCCACCATTTGTTTGTGTATTTATTTATGTCATCTAATATATGAAGAATGTAATTTCCAACTTTATTTCACTTGGGGAGGAAATGGAGAGTGATAGAGTGATCATGTTTTAAACATAAGGCTAAATCTGTAGGCTGACATACTGAAAGTCAGCGTTGCAAGCTCCAAGTGCCTGACTTTCGAACACAGCCCAATCAGTGAGGAAATGACAAATGGGCAAAGCAAGTCCACTATAATGGTTGTTTGAATCACTGGGCAGGAGAAGAGGAAAGACAACAAAAGAACGCAAGTATCTGCTGCTCATTAAATTGGACTGAGATCAATAAATGAATGCCCCTTCCACTCACCCACACCAAGCAAGGGTACATTTGAAATACATGAGAGCCTCTTCTGCCTAATGGAATAGAAAAAATGTATTAAATGGAATTTTTAACTTGAACGAATGCTATTTCTTGTTAATAATTTCATTTCATTTTGGTAGGAACAGCCAAATCTCAAAATAATATTGAGAAGTCTGAATAGAAAACTCAATTACAAAATGTGGAAAAATATAGGGAAAGTTTAGTGATAGATACAATGCAGTGCTAGCTGACCTTTACATTCTTTGATTATATTGAATTAATAGCCTCAGTTCTAATGGTAATTACTTAAAATGGCATAGTGAAAAGGCCATTGTGTTACATAAAATCTCCATGGAAATGGAAACCCACTAGTTTACCATTTTTTAATGCTGTGAGGGCATTAATTTGTCACTGTAAACACATTCCCATTCAATAAACCCTGACTTTATTTGTGTGGATTAGTCCCTATCCAAAGACATTTATTTTTCTGCTACTAACACAAGTCCCTCTGCTGAACTCCTGACTCTTGATCTTTACAGAGGAACAACAACCAATCCTGACCCACACATCAAAATCTAAAATGAGCCAGTGTGCTTCATATCTGGACCAGAGGTCTAAAACTACTGCTTGAGGGCCAAGTCTACAATCTGTCCTTATAAACAAAGTTTTATTGGAACACAGCCATGCCCATTGTTACTGCCTATGGCTGCTTTTGAACCATAACATTAGAGTTGAGTAATTGTGACAAAGAGCATATGGCTCACAAAACCTAAAACATTTCTTATGGACCTTTATGGAAAAAGTTTCACTACCTCTAATCTTCACTAATTACTCAAAATCAATATTAATTACCCTCACTTGTGATCATCAAAGTAACTACCAAGATGGTAGCAGGATTTCGATGATATACAAAGTGTTCTTCTCTTGAATCCTAAGGCTTTTTTTTAAATCTTCAAGTTTGAACATCAATGAGAGGTATCTATACTTAAGAAGTGGACACCCAGAACCTCCAAGATCTGAAACATCATTGTGGGAAAATGACTATCTTCATTCCTTAAATCTTCTTATTTTTTTCTTCTTACTTTACCCACTTTTCTGCTTATCTTTCCACCAGCAATACCATTTATGGTAGGGCACAGTGTGAAAGTAGAAGCAATTTCTTCAGATTATGAATTTTAGAACATACAGCTACTCATATAAAAATTAAACATGACCATATTACCATATAAATAATTGCCAGTGGCAAAAGGGTAGTAAGGATTCCTGGAGAGCAAATTTTAGAATCAACTTAGGCAAAGAATTATGGACCCCTGTGGAATTACCTGGGAAGAAATTAATCCTACTTACTACTACAAAGGTAGCTGGGAGAAAGAGCTAATCCCACTTTCCACATTGTGGAAAAGAATTACCCAATTTCAGAGTGAGTTCAAATAGGGCTTAAGTGGGTCTAGGTATCTGCATTTTTAATCAGTTCTCTGCATTCTAATAGAGATAGCCCACTGACCAAAGTTTACAAAACAAAATATTTATTTTCTCCACTGGTATTATACATGCATACAACCTACCTGACAATAATCATTTTTAAATTTTAAAGTAATATACACATACAGTAAGAGAAGAAATTTCAGTTTTAAAAGACCTGGTAAAAATAGATAGGATTTTTTTTTTTTTTAAAGGTAAGGTATTTTAAATGACTAAGAAATTTTAGAGCCATGGTAGGTTTAGACACTGCAAATCTCTTCTGTCATTGTGAAATCTATCTATTAACTATGTCCATTGTATTCCTTTTTGAACAATACTTTATTTAGATGCAATTGAATTCATCCATATCTTTGCCTTCTGGTCTGTGCTTTAAAAATTTGAAACATTTTCTTTATTAGATAGGAGACTATTTTTTTCTATTAACTGTTTTTACTTTACCTTTCACAATTATGTTTAATCCAAATAGAGATCATCATTGTACTCAGTATGAATTGTTTTATTTTTTTTTTCCTTAGAGTTAGACAGGTTTTTTTAAACAATACATTCATTTCCCACTGATTTGTGGTGCCATCATTTCTGTGAGTGTGTGTGTGTGTGTGTGTGTATTCACAAATTACAAACACAGTATAGACAGAGGTCTGCTTTTGTTGTTCTCTAATCCTTCACATTGATCTATTCTGTTCTTGCATTAATTCACACTGATTTTATTACTATGTCTTTACAATATTTTCATTTACATATTTTATTACTATGTCTTTGATGTAACACATAATTTGTGGAGAATTGACATTTATATGATATTAACTTATCTCATCCAAAATCATGAAATGTCCTTTCATATATTCATTTTCATCATATAGATCCTATATTCTTGGTAAAGACCAACAATTTTTTTTAATTTTTCTTGATTTTACAATTACATAAACAAATCAAAAGCACACACAATGTATATACAGAGAGACTCACTTATGAACTTGGGTGCCTCTTAAAATTTTAGCTAACCAGGAAAATATGGAAAGGTAATGGGCTGTCATTCTCTTAAGAAGGATGCATAATACAGCAAATATGGTAGCATGTCACTCATGTGAACAATTACAACTGTCCAGAGAGTTCTGCAAGTTTCCTCTAGTTGAAAATAACACACTGATAGCCAAAGTAAATGGTTGATAAAATATCCATTTATAGATGATTATATGTGGAATTTCAGTTCTCCTTGGAACATTACACTCAGATAAGCTATCGAACTTTTAGAGCAAAGTCTAAAGACATAAAACTTACCTCTCTTTTGCCCTTCTCAGAAACTAGTTGATTTGAGTTAATCAAAATAGAGATTATCCTGAGTAGGCCTGACTTAATCAGGTGAGTCTGTAAAAGACAGAGCCGCATTACAGAGAAATTCTTCTGATGTCCTCAAAGATGAAGCAAATTCCATATTGTGAGAGGATGGGGACCCAACACAAGGATCTGAGGGTGGCCTCTAGAAGATGAGAGCATGCTCCAACCAAAGGCTAGCAAGAAAAAGTGGACATCAGTCATACAGACATAGGAAATAAGTTTTGCTACCAGTGAGCTCTGAAGAAGACTCCAAGCCTCAAATGAGATCACACCCTGGGCAACCCCTTAACTTTAGCCTGATGAAACCCTACACCAGCTAGCCCATATCCAAACTTCTGGCTCATTGAGACTGTGAGATAATAAATTTGTGTTATTTTAAACTGCTGCATTTGTGGTAATTTGTTATGAGCAATAGAAAACTAATACATTCTAGGATTCCCAAAGATAAAATCAAGGAACAACATCCATAAAATGGAAGAATAAATTATAGAACATGTATTCAGAAATAAGAAATGGATATGAAAAGAACTAATTCAAAATCATTGATTAAAATGACTAATAATCTTTTTTAAAAAATTAAAAATTACTGTTAGAGTTTAAAGAAATAAAATAATATTTTTAAATGAAGAAGACCAAAACTGAACACAGTCAAAGCGACATGGAAATTAATGGGGGAAGAGGTTAATTAAAGAGTAAAAAGGTAAAATAGAAAAACAGAAAGTAGGGAAAAAGTAGTTTGAAAATTGCCTTAAGAAAGAAATTCCTTAAGCTATTAAGCAAGCCCAGGAGCATTTAGCAGCCCAACTCTTTATATCTATCTGTATATTCATGTATTTTATTTTCAAAAAGTGATATTATAGCATATTATTTTACATATTTGTGGGATACAATGTGATATTTGGATACATGTATACAATGTGTTATGATCAAATCAGGGTAATTAGCATATCTATTACCTCAAAATCCTCTCTTCTATCTATTTGAAATTGTACAATAAATTGCTGTTAATTATAGAAGCACCATATGATCCAGCAATTCCATTAATGGGTATATATACAAAGGAAAGGAAATCATTATGTTGAAGGGGTACCTGCACTCCTGTGTTCACTGCAACATTATTCACAGTAGCCACGATATAGAATCAACCTAAGTGTTCATCAGCAGATGATTGGATAAAGAAAATGTGGCACATATATATATATATATACACACACACACACACACACACACACACACACACACACACAGTGGAATACTACTCAGCCATAAATAATGAAATCCTGTCTTTCACAGCAACATGGATAAGCCTAGAGGATATTACATTAAGCAAAACATAGAAAGATAAATATCACATGTTCTCACTCACAGGTGGAAGCTAAAACAATTGATTTTGTAGAAGTAGAGAGTAGAATAGTGGTTACTAGAGGCCAGAAAGGGTAGGGAGGAGGGGGGATAGAGAGAAATTGGTCAATGAATACAAAATTACAGCTAGATAGGAAGAATAAATTCTAGTGTTCTGCAGCTCAGCTCTTTTGCTTCAATATTTTTCCTCAGCTGGTGGCTTGCAACCCATCCAAATACAAATTTCCTGTTGAAACACCAGGCAAGCTTACCAAATACCCACTCTTGTGGTTGAAACACCAATCCTCCCCAACTACAGTGTGTACACACACACACACACACACACACACACACACACACACACACACTGTAACAAACACATTAATAATGAGTTTCTTTACTATGTGTTTTCTGAGTCCTCTGAGATTCTACTGATTGTACCAAGAGCAGCTGCTGAATTATAAAAATATCAAGACCCTAGGATTTTCTTCAGGTCACTATAGTTTTGAACTTGATTTCCTTTCGTGGCTCTTCATTCAGATTGGAGCATCAGGAAGATTTACTGGAAGTGGGCGTGAAGTAAAAGATGCATTTCTTTGGAACTTCTGGATGCAAGCAGCCAGCAGGAGGTTGGAAATACTTGCCTGGAAAGGAAGCTGGCTGCTAGTAAGTTTCTGATTCAAGCTGCCTTTCATATAAAAGTAAAATTGGTGGCTCACTCTTTTGCTCCATTGTGGTATGTTTTTGCATTTATAATCTAGCCTTTATAAAACACTGTAGGGGAATGTTTGTTTCCATATCTGGCTTTCTCTCCAGGTTCTGAGATAATATTGAGCAAAAACTGTATCTATCTTTTTCATCTTTATTTCCCCATCACCTAGCACAGGTACATAGAAATTTTTAATTATTTTTGATAAAAGAATGAGTTTAAGAATCTATAAAATGCACCTTGTGTCTTTTAGTAGAGCTTAAAGCTATGAAATTAGATCTATGACAATCCTTTCCTTTTTCTGAAAGGAAATTTGCAGAAAAAATAAAAGACCAAAGAGTAGGAAGCCACATTTAAAGGGCAAGAGAAAGAGGCACCATTTTAAAAGGACACAAAAAGAAAAATCATGAGAACTTCAGGCTTCCAAAATGAAAAGGTGATTAATGGTGTCAGTCAAAGCTATGGGAATTGGAAAGAGGATTTAGTGAAATCAGAAAAGTGTGTGTGATTCCACTACTTAGATTCATTCTTCATTTTGGGGATCAGGTTTTCTAATGTCAATAGAAACTTATATGTTTAGTGCTGTATTTTACTCTACTCCAAACAATGAGTGTTTATATCATGTTAGAAAAGATATAAACTCCTCAAATGGAATGAATGTACAGTATAAAAAATTCTCCACAATAATCAAAGCCCACATACATCTCTTAGGACATATATAACACTAGGAGCACACTAATGCAATGGAAAAATCAATAAATTACTTTCATGGTGAAAGACGGTCACCACAGAACAATCTCAATTTTGTACATAATAGTAAGCACAGGTAATGAAAGAATTTTCTTTTTAATATACCTATACCAATTTCTTTAAATGGTGAAATACTCAAACTTTATCTACGTTTACCCTATAATAACTTCGTAAATATTCTCACCTTTTTTCTTTCGTTTATCTTTTCTTCTGAAGACAGCTATCTAAATGTACACTTTTAACTGCTATTTAAAAGTATTCTGATGTACAATAATTCTAGTAGCAGGGACATCTTTAATGTTGATTCACTTTTATTTTTAAATTAAGGGTTGTTCTTCCTTAAAATTATTGGTGTTGAGACATTAATAATAAAGTTGATTTTCAGGAACTACAGAGTCTTGCCACATACTGGGCATGGCACCAAATATTAAGTTAAAATTCTGTTCCTCAACAACTTTTAATATGAACTGTGGTTCTAATCCTAGTTTTCCTTAGTGGGGGAAGAGGGTTTGTGGAGAGAACCATCATTGCAATGAACACAAAAATAGCAAAGTCTAAAAGCTAAATTATCTTAAATTGAATGCATTTTTATTGGTTTCAAATCACTGNAGAGTCTTGCCACATACTGGGCATGGCACCAAATATTAAGTTAAAATTCTGTTCCTCAACAGCTTTTAATATGAACTGTGGTTCTAATCCTAGTTTTCCTTAGTGGGGGAAGAGGGTTTGTGGAGAGAACCATCATTGCAATGAACACAAAAATAGCAAAGTCTAAAAGCTAAATTATCTTAAATTGAATGCATTTTTATTGGTTTCAAATCACTGTTATTAAATAAATAACACTACTCCTGTGGTGTAAAAGGTGCACTTAAAATTATTGTTTGATACACAACAAAATGAAGTATCGCATACTAAAGAAACACATTTTGGGATATATAAATGTGGATTATGAAATATAGAATAAAATAAGAATGAGGGAAATAGATGAGTTATTTGCATTTTATTCAAGCCAAATAATGACTTTCTCTCAAGAGATGAATGTCATCATTTTTTAGAAAAGTAAAATTTAAATGCTNTAATGACTTTCTCTCAAGAGATGAATGTCATCATTTTTTAGAAAAGTAAAATTTAAATGCTCCAACTTGAAAATTTTATTAATGTGAGGAAATACCAAGGAATAATCAGAATGTTTATAGTACTGGTAGAGATCATATTGACTGTATGACAAACTGACAGAACTCTTATACAAATAAAGCAAACAAATGATACTTTTTGTTCAAAAATGATTAAAATACTAAAGTTGTAATACCCAGAGTGTTAACGAGATACCCAGAGAAGACTCTTCTAAGCAGAACAGAATGATTCATTCCCCGGGTACTCAGGGAAACTAAGTTTTATCATTTAGTATCATCATTTGTAAAGTAGATAATCATCTTACATGTAAATACAGATATTTATAAACAAGGTTTACAATGTCCAATGATTAACTAGCAATATGCATAAATACTGAGAACTGTGGCCAAGAAGAAATGGCAGGAAGCACTTTTGGGAGAAAGTAGTGATGCAAAGGAACAGAAAGAACTAAAATAATACCAACACAGAAAAAAAAAAAAAAAAAAAAAACCC
>NW_007737432.1:5144-9767 GCF_000696425.1 Galeopterus variegatus | reverse complement strand
TAATGACTTTCTCTCAAGAGATGAATGTCATCATTTTTTAGAAAAGTAAAATTTAAATGCTTCAACTTGAAAATTGTATTAATGTGAGGAAATACCAAGGAATAATCAGAATCTTTATAGATTATATTGACTCTAGAGATCATATTAACTGTATGACAAACTGACAGAACTCCTATACAAATAAAGCAAACAAATGATACTTTTTGTTCAAAAATGATTAAAATACTAAAGTTGTAATACCCAGAGTGTTAACGAGATACCTGGAGAAGACTCTTCTAAGCAGAACAGAGTGATTCATTCCCTGGGTACTCAGGGAAACTAAGTTTTATCATTTAGTATCATCATTTGTAAAGTAGATAATCATCTTACATGTAAATACAGATATTTATAAACAAGGTTTACAATGTCCAAGGATTAACTAGCAATATGCATAAATACTGAGAACTGTGGCCAAGAAGAAATGGCAGGAAGCACTTTTGGGAGAAAGTAGTGATGCAAAGGAACAGAAAGAACTAAAATAATACCAACACAAAAAAAAAAAAAAAAAAAAAAAACGCTAGGAGAAACCAAAACCCTCTCGATCAGCACTGCTGCTGAGGGTCACATGGAATAAAGAATGCAGTTGACCCTGATAAAAGACAACCTATCCTTTGTCCTTTCCATTTCCCACTAAATGAGCTATTCATTTAAAAAATACCTTAAACTCACAAATGGTATCCAGGAGCCTGTTGATATTAAAAAATTAATTTTGACTTTTTTATTATAAATTGACAAATTATAGTTGCATATATTTAAGGATGCAAAGTCATGCCATGATTTATGAATATAATGTGGAAAGCCTAGCAGTAGTTTCAATACCCCAATTCACCTAATCTGATGATTAGTTTAACAAATATGCATAAAGTATCTACTACATAAAATGCAATGTAGAAGGAGGCACTGGGCAAATAAAGTGCAATTATACACAATTTCTATCATCATGAATTTCAATGTTTCGAAGACAGGAAATTTAATCTAATAATTACAATACTGTTTGATAATTCTATGAGTGCAAAACACAAACATAACATAAAAAGTGCTTGGATCTGTAAGGAATGAAGAGGGTCAAGGTGAGGGATTATGGACACTCCAGAGGAAGGCTTCCTAGGTGGCATTACAGCTGAGAAGGATTTTTCATGGGACTAGCCAAGGAGATTTTTTTTAAAAAGACACCCCATTCAATACAGAGGGGCAAGCATTCACTCTCGACAACTTGCCAATATAGAAATGCTGCATTCAGAGAGCTGTGAGTAGCTGCATATGACTAGACCATAGGGTACAAAAGAAATAACAAGACAAAAGGGTGGAGTCACAGGAGGGGGCCAGATGATGAAGGGCATGATAAACAGTTGGGATGGGTCTGCTGAAGAGGCATCACCCTCTCTGTAGAGAATATTTCTACTCCTGTACCTTAATAGCCTTACAAGGAGAAAAAATAAAAGACCAAAGGAAAAAAAAAAGACCTTGCTGCAGAAAATGCTGCAGTTTGGTACCAAAATAAACTGTTAATTCTCATCTCAAAAGACAATGTTCTACTGATCTTTTTAATGATCTATCACAATTGATAAGATTTATTTCAAGTCTCTTCTCCTCTCACAAAACTTTCAAGTGCATCCCACACCCATGGACCAGAAGATGAAGCACTAACTTGAAGCTGTGTGATGGGATCTTTTCATCTTCTTGATTCAAAACGTTGAGATCTGCATGCATAGAATCTGCACAGATGATATCCTCTTTTTCTGCTAAAACAAGTGAACATCTGTTCCTCCTCCTATTTAGAGCCTCAACCTCCATTAGCATTCTGGATCCTACCCCACCCCATTTACTCAGGAAATCTGCATATTGATTACGCCATTTCCATATTTTATTCTTAAGTATGCTCAATTCTCAGTAATCTTCCCTCTAGTCTTACAGCCTTCTCCAACTACCACTTTTTCCTCTCCACCTTTAAGAGCCAAACTTCTTGAAAGCACCACCTATATTTTTTAATCTTCATTTCCACCCTACCACTCATTCCTCAGACCAGGATTCCACAGAAACAGCTTTTACTAAAGTTATCTGTAATCTACAAGTGGCTAAAGCAAGTCCTGTCTTACTTGACATTTCAGCCGAATTTCACACACCCTACTTGTAAAACACAAATTTCATTCTCGGGCAGAGATGTGTCCTTGACTTCCACACACTATTCCAGCTGTCTACCTGATGCCCCTCCTGATGTCTCAAAGGCACATCAAACCAAACTTTCTCCAAACCCACACCATTGCAATGTTTCCTAGTTCAGTAAATGGCTCAATGAAAGTTTTTAATCCATGAGTCTCTCTTCAAACCTCTCTTACTCCTCATCCTGTTTTCCATCACCGTTGATTTGATCTCCTAAGTATCTCTAGTCCACCCATATATAGTGCATATGCCTTATATTTTAAAACATCCTCAGCAATGTATGGGACATTATTACCCTACACAGTAATATTTTTGCAATGAAACATTAATTAATATGTCATTCAATAGGATAAATAATAACTATAAATAGTTTTATGTCAGTTCATTTCAGGTTTTGCTGCCGTATAAATTTAGTTAGCTCAGATATTCTACCAAGTGTATTATAAGAGTTTTTGTTATCAGAACTGAATTTCAGAATTGTGGCTAATCATGTGAATCTGCCACAACTTATAAAGAAGTAATTTGGATAGTGGTTAAGAGCATGGCCACTGGAGCCAGACTATCTGGGTATCTGGGTTTAATTCCATCTCTACCACTAATCAGATCTTGGACAAGTGACTTAACCTCTCTGTGCCTTAGTTTCCCCATTTGTAAGATGGGAGTAACAAATTACCTACCTCATAGGAAGTTGTGGGTATTAAATAAGCTAATGCATGTGAAGTACTTACACATGTAGTAAGCGCTCAATGAGTATTTGCCACCACAACGTTTTTGCTATTACAAACAATAGTGTAGTTAAATGTCCTCATACTTATGCAACTGTGAAAATTTACTAGCCACAGGATTGTTGGGTCAAAGGAAATGCCATTTAAAATTTGTATAAGTAATAGAAATTGTCCTTCCCAAAATTTCCAATAATAAATACTCCCAAAAATGTTACATGAGTTTACCCACATCCCAATATCCTCTCCAGAGCTGTGTTAACTCAACCCGTTTTTACAAATCTGAAAGGTGAGAAAATTATACCTCATTGTTTTTATGATTCCTTTAATCATGAGAGATTCCTTTAAAATTCCTTTAATTATGAATGACATTTTGTATATTTATTGGCTCTTTGTATCTTTGCATGTTCATGTCTTCTGTCCATTTTTAATTGAGACATACCTGGGGATTTTGAATTTTAAAAATTCTTATTAAATAAATAGTAGAAACTAAGATANATAAACATTTCAATAGATTATGTGTCACCCATGTGAGTTGTCCCACATCTCACTAGAATGGGCCTGCCATGGAACCCCTGCCAGGCTCAGTCACTAAATAGGAGCAGCCAGCAGGCAGCATGGTCTTGGTGCAAATGCAGTGGTAGATTCAAGCAGCAGCAGGGGGCGGATCACTGAGTTGTGCTCCCTGTAGCAGGAGATCTCAGCAGTGAGTGTCCATAGCTACCACCGTCTACCTCCTGTGTGGTACAGATCTCCTTCACAGAGGTCTCAGGAGCAGCCCCTCCACAGTTCCTGTGGGACTCTCTTCCTCAGGAGAAACTTAAAAGAGGGAGGTTAGTGGGATGAGCTAGAGCCCCATCATTGTAGCTGGTCACAGGATCACAACTGGTACTCATCCATGCCTTCCTTCCTTTTCATTTTGAATTTCTTTTATCTTCACCTATTACCTCGGGAGGTTTGGGTGGCTTACCTGCTAGTGTGACCCCAATCTTCCTTCTTGAGGTATGTGAGCACTCGGCAATCATATTTTTCTCAGTATGCACTTGCCCATTCTTGGTTCTAGTGGGGCAAGGGAGTACTGGGAGGCACCCGAGGATCACCTGAGTGCCACACATATTTCTTTTTGCCCCATTGTATAAAAGTGCCTTATAT
This sequence comes from Galeopterus variegatus, assembly GCF_000696425.1. Lineage (NCBI taxonomy): Eukaryota > Metazoa > Chordata > Mammalia > Dermoptera > Cynocephalidae > Galeopterus > Galeopterus variegatus. The sequence goes on along the minus strand of NW_007737432.1, from coordinate 5,694 downwards.
ACTCCCATTAATCAAAGTTGTTAACCTCTGCCATGATGGTGACACCTTGTTTGCAGGTTCCTGGACACAAAAAGTCTAAAGCGCCCCGACAGAAGATGGCATTTGTAGTTTAATGGGAGTCTTGCTGTGTCCCCTGTCAAGAGTGAGCCTCCTTTGGGGACAAGGACATCTACCCTATAGTGTAGAGTTGTGGGGACAGGAAGCATATAGTCCCCCAGGAAGTCATGGGATGGTGGCCTGTAGGGCTATGCTGATTAAACTCCTTTGTCCCTGGGCCCATGTATTCTTCTTATTGGGGAAACAGCACTGTATGAAGGTCTTTCGTTTAATGCATATATTGTATCCTGAGTGAAGATACCCCCTTCTTTCAGAGCTTTACCTCTGAAACCGTGCCTTTGGAAGAGTGTCTGCATTCTGTGATGCATGGTATGGTATGTGATGCGATTAGTGGATCCCATAGCCCTACTCCTCCACTATTTCACTGGGAAGTGGGTCTCCTGGTCAGATACTTTGTTGTGTGGGATTCAATGCCTGTGGATCAGGCATTTCA
>NW_007737432.1:1831-4407 GCF_000696425.1 Galeopterus variegatus | reverse complement strand
TGATTCCTTTAATCATGAGAGATTCCTTTAAAATTCCTTTAATTATGAATGACATTTTGTATATTTATTGGCTCTTTGTATCTTTGCATGTTCATGTCTTCTGTCCATTTTTAATTGAGACATACCTGGGGATTTTGAATTTTAAAAATTCTTATTAAATAAATAGTAGAAACTAAGATATTTGTCTCTCATATACATACACATATGTATATGCATAAGTTTACACATACATATGTAAATATTTCAATAGATTATGTGTCACCCATGTGAGTTGTCCCACATCTCACTAGAATGGGCCTGCCATGGAACCCCTGCCAGGCTCAGTCACTAAATAGGAGCAGCCAGCAGGCAGCATGGTCTTGGTGCAAATGCGGTGGTAGATTCAAGCAGCAGCAGGGGGCGGATCACTGAGTTGTGCTCCCTGTAGCAGGAGATCTCAGCAGTGAGTGTCCATAGCTACCTCCTGTGTGGTACAGATCTCCTTCTTCACAGAGGTCTCAGGAGCAGCCCCTCCACAGTTCCTGTGGGACTCTCTTCCTGAGGAGAAACTTAAAAGAGGGAGGTTAGTGGGATGAGCTAGAGCCCCATCATTGTAGCTGGTCACAGGATCACAACTGGTACTCATCCATGCCTTCCTTCCTTTTCATTTTGAATTTCTTTTATCTTCACCTATTACCTCGGGAGGTTTGGGTGGCTTACCTGCTAGTGTGACCCCAATCTTCCTTCTTGAGGTATGTGAGCACTCGGCAATCATATTTTTCTCAGTATGCACTTGCCCATTCTTGGTTCTAGTGGGGCAAGGGAGTACTGGGAGGCACCCGAGGATCACCTGAGTGCCACACATATTTCTTTTTGCCCCATTGTATAAAAGTGCCTTATATACTCCCATTAATCAAAGTTGTTAACCTCTGCCATGATGGTGACACCTTGTTTGCAGGTTCCTGGACACAAAAAGTCTAAAGCGCCCCGACAGAAGATGGCATTTGTAGTTTAATGGGAGTCTTGCTGTGTCCCCTGTCAAGAGTGAGCCTCCTTTGGGGACAAGGACATCTACCCTATAGTGTAGAGTTGTGGGGACAGGAAGCATATAGTCCCCCAGGAAGTCATGGGATGGTGGCCTGTAGGGCTATGCTGATTAAACTCCTTTGTCCCTGGGCCCATGTATTCTTCTTATTGGGGAAACAGCACTGTATGAAGGTCTTTCGTTTAATGCATATATTGTATCCTGAGTGAAGATACCCCCTTCTTTCAGAGCTTTACCTCTGAAACCGTGCCTTTGGAAGAGTGTCTGCATTCTGTGATGCATGGTATGGTATGTGATGCGATTAGTGGATCCCATAGCCCTACTCCTCCACTATTTCACTGGGAAGTGGGTCTCCTGGTCAGATACTTTGTTGTGTGGGATTCAATGCCTGTGGATCAGGCATTTCATAGTCCCGAGATAGTGCTGGCTGAGGTTCTGCAGGCAGGAAAGGCAAACTCATACACAGGATACATCTATTCCTATGAAGACAAACTGTAGGACCTTCCAGGACAGAGGGCTACATTATATGTATACTGTAATGTAGTTGATTGAACTTAATATAATATAGTTGATTGTCCCCAAGTGACCTATTAATCTACTTAAGGAAGCATGTCATATTGAGGGCTCAGTATTGTTTTTCAATTTTTCCAGGCTTCTAACAGCTACCCTAGAAGTGAATTTGTCTCTTCCCTGTTATCCTTGCCAGGTATTTAAATTTCTTGTCCAAAGACTGTGCCACCAAGTTTGTCTTATCTTATATTCCAGCTCCTTCATGAAGCACCCTGAAAATCCAATCTCAGCCATACTCTCCTGGCCCCTGCCAGTATATTATAACTAAGTGTTGCAATGCCTTCAGTGTGTAGTCTCTCCCTGATCAGGCCCAGCCACTAGAACATGCTGGGATTTATCCTTAACAAGCCTGGAAGCCAGGAAAGGAACTAGAGAGAGTTGCTGAGGGAGACACCTGTTATAAGACCTCTGCAGAGTCTTCTAGCAAAAGGTGGACCACTATCTCAATCTCTAAGGATTCTAGAGGATCTGCAGAGCTATACTCTTCAGGAGTATCAACCCAAATGTCCCATCCTAGGGACAGGTTTTCAATACAGAACCCTGAATTTAACATAACAGACCTGTTATAAATGATGAGCATTCAAATATATCTGGAGTTCTGTGACACTATCAAATCTTTATTTTTATGTATGTGTCTGTGGCTGCTTTTCTACTCGGAATATAAACGATTCTTTGTAAGCTAGCAAAGAGGCCCCCTGATTCCCACACATATCTTTTAACAGCTCTCAGTTTTTCATTATCTCTCTACAGGACAGGAATACAACTTAGTACTAACAAGCTGACACTGTTGTCTTTGTAAACATTGCACCCCGCCCCCCGGTCTCTCCAGTGTCTGAATCATCACACCTGTGAGGGCATTCCACTGCGCTGGTGTGTTTTTCCAAGTTATCACTGGTGGAATATCTAGCAATTGGGCCACCAACTTGTGCCAGGGATGCATCATGATAGCATCTTCTTTACCCACTAAGTGCTTTGTGAGCTA
>NW_007737432.1:0-1010 GCF_000696425.1 Galeopterus variegatus | reverse complement strand
ATTTTTCCAGGCTTCTAACAGCTACCCTAGAAGTGAATTTGTCTCTTCCCTGTTATCCTTGCCAGGTATTTAAATTTCTTGTCCAAAGACTGTGCCACCAAGTTTGTCTTATCTTATATTCCAGCTCCTTCATGAAGCACCCTGAAAATCCAATCTCAGCCATACTCTCCTGGCCCCTGCCAGTATATTATAACTAAGTGTTGCAATGCCTTCAGTGTGTAGTATCTCCCTGATCAGGCCCAGCCACTAGAACATGCTGGGATTTATCCTTAACAAGCCTGGAAGCCAGGAAAAGAACTAGAGAGAGTTGCTGAGGGAGACACCTGTTATAAGACCTCTGCAGAGTCTTCTAGCAAAAGGTGGACTACTATTTCAATCTCTAAGGATTCTAGAGGATCTGCAGAGCTATACTCTTCAGGAGTATCAACCCAAATGTCCCATCCTAGGGACAGGTTTTCAATACAGAACCCTGAATTTAACATAACAGACCTGTTATAAATGATGAGCATTCAAATATATCTGGAGTTCTGTGACACTATCAAATCTTTATTTTTATGTATGTGTCTGTGGCTGCTTTTCTACTCGGAACATAAATGATTCTTTGTAAGCTAGCAAAGAGGCCTCCTGATTCCCACACATATCTTTTAACAGCTCTCAGTTTTTCATTATCCCTCTACAGGACAGGAATACAACTTAGTACTAACAAGCTGACACTGTTGTCTTTGTAAACATTGCACCCCGCCCCCCGGTCTCTCCAGTGTCTGAATCATCACACCTGTGAGGGCATTCCACTGCGCTGGTGTGTTTTTCCAAGTTATCACTGGTGGAATATCTAGCAATTGGGCCACCAACTTGTGCCAGGGATGCATCATGATAGCATCTTCTTTACCCACTAAGTGCTTTGTGAGCTAGTCCCATATCCTCATTCTCTCACCTATTTTCTTGGGCCACTCTGATTACCACTTGTGTTTGTTTAGGCCTACTGAGAAGTAAATACCAATACAAGATTG
>NW_007737431.1:52604-53154 GCF_000696425.1 Galeopterus variegatus | reverse complement strand
CCCACAGACCTATCGCACCCCACAGCAGATGAACGAGCCCGAGGGATGCACCCTGCAGACCTAGACCCTTGAGTACCTGGATAGCAGGTGGAGAAGAGGCCGGCCACCCTAGTCACTAGCCTGGGACAAGGACAGCCATGGTCACACCCCACCCAAGACATGGCTGGGACTTGCGCCCGACCTCTGGGGGCAGAACAGAGGAGGAGCACAAGGAGGCGGCCCGCAGGTGTGTGGGGGGCGAGGGGGCAGCTCAGAACCCGTGCGGGGAGGGCCGAGGGCCCAGACCCAACGCAGGCTGCAAGTCCAGGGCGATGGTGGGTTTCGCATGTTTCCATCGCTTTCTCTTTGTTTAAACAGGATGATTCGAGGGCGTGGGGGAGGGAAGATGGGCATATATACTTGCTAACGCACAGAATTATTTCTGGAAGAACACGATCATAACATAGTTGCCTCTTGTGGGAGGAACTAGGAGACTAGAGATATGGAGCAAGAAGAAAAATTAATCTTCATTTATACCTCCTTGTGTTGTTGGATTTTTTTTTTTTTTTTT
>NW_007737431.1:50204-50509 GCF_000696425.1 Galeopterus variegatus | reverse complement strand
AATATAGTCTTTTTGAAATAACCCAGGTGGACAAAAACAAAAAGGAAAAAAGAATTTTAAAAAAGGAAGAAAATCTAAGGGAGCTAGCAGACAACCTTAAGCACACAAATATTTGAATCATGGGTGTTCCAGAAGGGTTGGAGAAAGAAAAAGGCATTGAAACCTATTCAATGAAAGAATAATAAAAAACTTCCCAGGCATAGGAAGAGACACAGACCTTCAGATCTAGGAGGCTCACAGAAACCCAGACAGATTCAACCCAAAAAGATCCTCTCCAAGACACATTATAGTCAAACTGGCAAAGC
>NW_007737431.1:46715-48545 GCF_000696425.1 Galeopterus variegatus | reverse complement strand
AAAAAAAAATTTATTTCCTGGCCTTAAAACAATAGGAATTATTTTGGGGGACATAATTAAAATACTAGTGCAAGATAATGATCCTTCTACAGATACATTTCCCACCTTAAATAGGTCCCCTTGTTAGGACTGTTAATGAAATCTCTAATGGCCTCAAATGATTTCAATATATGGGGAAAAAAATCAAAACACTGTATATGTTTATTAGTACTACAAATAAAAAAGGTCAAAAGACAAAAAAAAATTTTTAAACAAAAAATAAAGTCATTATATTAGACCTCTGCTTAAAACCTGCAATGGAGTCCCCACTCATTCAGAGTGGGACATATCCTTACAATGGTCCATGAGATCTCACATGATCTGTATGTACACAGACCCATGCACACAAGTGTGCACAAACACACACACTGTTATTTCTCTGATCTTATCTCCTACTATTCTCTTTTTTTATTCGGCTCTTATCTATACCAGCTTCCTGGCTGAGTATCAAACATTCAAGACATCCACGTTCTTTTGGGGGTTTTTCACTAGCTATTCCCATACTCTTCCCTAGATAACACAGGACTCACTCCCTCACCTCCTTTGCTCAAATTTTACCTTCTTAAGTCTATCCTGATCATTTTATTTAATAATCCACATAGTGTCCAACTCCCAGAATTTGCTAGCATCCTGCTATGATCTGAATGCATGTGATCATGCAAAATTTATATACTGAAACATAATCACCAATGTGGTAGGGTTAGGAAGTGAGTCCTTTTTGAAAGGTGACTAGGTCATGAGGGCTGAACCCTCATGAGTGGGATTAGGGCCCCTATAAAAGAGGCTCCGAGAGCTGCTTTGCCTCTTCCGCCATGTGATGACACGGCAAGAAGGTGCCACTTATGAAACAAAAGTGGGCCCTCACCACACATCAAATCTGCTGGCACCTTGATGTTGGGCTTCCCAGCCTCTGGAACTGTAAGAAATAAATCATTGTTGTTTATAAGCCATCCAGTCCAAAGTACTTTATTATAGCAGCCCAAGTTGACCATGACACCTCCTTCCTTGCTTTCGATTTTCCCTTTATCTCTGATCAGTTTTAAATGTATTTTAAAAGTTGCATATTAAATTTATTTATTTTTGTTTTTGCCCACTAGAATGCAAGCTATGAGGGCAAGGAATATCTGATTTGTTCACTGGTATATCTCTAGCATCGAGAACAGTAGGTAGCAGTACTCAATAAATGATTGTTGAAGTGAATTCAAATGTAAATTTTAACATCTTAATATAGTATTAATCAATGTGGGGGCAATTTTTGTTTTCTTAAACAAAATTGTTGTCATTAAAGTTGCATAGTTTTAAAATTATAATCCTTGACTTTTGTCACTTTTACATATTCTGAAGACTACACACTATTCATTCTGTTACACACTAGGAAAAAAGACAGATATAAGATAAAGGCTAGAGTTTAAACAAGGTGAATATATTTTCTTGATTTACTTTGATTCAATTTTGTACCTCTATAGAAGCCAATGAATTGATTTTTTTCTGACCTTGGACAGAATTTCACATATCAGCTACAATCCTCTTCCAGCTTTAAAAAGTTTTCTTCTTATTGAACAAAAGATATGGAAATAAAAGGTCACTTGCTCTAAAGCTATAATTTAATAAAAGACAGTCATGAAGATTGATACAGTTAATACAGATTTGGTTCACTTGCAGACTGTGTTTCAGAGAGCTTTCTGTCAATCAGTCTAATGGAATTATTGTTATCTTATTGAGTGTATATTTAATATTTGAGCTCAATTACTCATAAAGTATGCTGTGCTATTATTTAAAAATCAATTACAA
>NW_007737431.1:38306-46032 GCF_000696425.1 Galeopterus variegatus | reverse complement strand
TAATATTTGAGCTCAATTACTCATAAAGTATGCTGTGCTATTATTTAAAAATCAATTACAAGGTATTCACTTATTACATTTGCTGCCTGATATTATGGAACCAAGTTCAACAAGATTTTATAGTCTGTCTCTCACATATACACACATACATATATGTCCAGACACAAAACCAAATAATTTGTGAACTTTTACCACTAAAAGAAAACATTTAACTTCATTTTTGAAGAGAGAGTGAAGGCCATAAAATAAATGACACAGTCAAATTCAGAAAGGTGATTTGAAGCAGAATGAGACCTTTATTTGACTTTCAGTGTAACGTTCAGTTCATGACTAGAAAAATCATTGTTCATTTAAGAATATAAATAAGAGGCAATGTCAGTTATGCCAAAGAGAACCTAACACTGCTACCACTATCTGCCATCTACCCATAGCTCACAAACATGTTGGTCATAAAATTGTAAAACAGTAAAAATCTGGGTGGCTGAGGTAAGAGGAGAATTTCTGAAGGATTCAAAAGCAGGAATTCCAAGCAGTTAGTGTTTTCTTCACAAGTGAAGAGAATTTTTCAGGTAATATTCAATCCACTAGTTGGTCTCTTCTGTCCCTAAATAAAGAAAGGATGTACATAGACCAACCTTCTCCACCAAAGGACATATAAAGTAACGATCCTCAGGGACCAGACACTGGGTGTTACTATTTCAGTAGGTTTCACTAAAAAAAAGAATATTAAAGGAGAGTAAATCACACTCTCCTGCATCATAGATGAGCTAACCCAAAGGATCAGGTTATTAAGCCATTCACAAGAATCAAGGATCTTACCCAGTACCGAGCTTACTAATAATTTCAAGAATATAGATAACTAAGATGCCAGGCACAGCAAGGAGACATCTGAAATTCCAAGTACAGATCTTCAGGTCCCTGCTTTTTGCATCAGTTACAACTCTGGCTCAGAGTAATAGATGAGTCCTCCAGGGGAAGTACAGTTTTCTCTCACAGCAGGCAGCATTTCAGGTTAGGAAACCTCTCTGAACCATACCCAGAAATTTATGTCTGTGACATTTTCTATAAAGTTGTATCCCATATATCCATAAATTCTAGGTTTATTATAAGCTTTTCAAACCAGAGACATCTTGCTAAAATATTTGACAGATAAGGACTCCCCTTCTATAAAATACCATTAGTTAGGTTGACTATTAACATGTTAGCAAAAATATACCTGGTTCCCTGTCTTCTTTCCTTCTTGGGCATGCACCCCCATTCCCAATAAACTAAGAGAAAGAGATCACAGGCCATCTTCTTCCTCCTGGTGTTGATTTGTGAAGTGACAGATTAGAAACAGCAGTAACTATTTCTACGAAAATATAGTTAATCACCCAGTACTTAGAGTTTGAACCTAAAGCAAATATCAACAAAGTATCTAACAATTCTTTGCAATTAGTGCAAAAGTTTGATATAAGGAAGGTACTTTCCAAAGCCAACTAGCACAAATTTGAAATAGCATGACAGATCAGTAAGCAATGTGCCAAAAGACAACCAAACACATGGCCTTGATAGGACTGACACAGAGCTAATGCCCTTAGCACTATAAGTTATTTGTAATTGCTGTCTACAAAGTTATGCTTAAATTAAACATGTATTAAATTGTATCTATTGTGCAAGTTCTAGTTTTCTCAACAAGTCTCATTGTTATTAATATAGTTCAAATGTAATGACTGCCTTTTGGAATTGTTAAACTGAACCAGGTGATCTGCCAAAACATTTGCAGTGTCAAAATTATGGTACCCAAAGTTGGTTTTTAAAAATTATGCTGTGTTGCTACTGGAGTGCAGGGCATATCATACACTCATTATTTTTTTTATAAAGTTCTCCCAGTTACCATAACAGCAAATTATATATACAAGACCTTTTCCCTAAAGGAAATTACAGTATTAAAGAGTTAACATACTAAAAAATCAGCAAAATGCCTGTTCCCACTCTGGCCCAGCTGAACCCATAGATGTCATTAAAACAGAAGATTAGACTACAGAAGGATGTGCTGTCCGTGAGCGATGGAGACCTAAATCCAGGCTCTGACTCTGTCTGTTGGATCCTGGCCCAGCTGAACCCATAGATGTCATTAAAACGGAAGATTAGACTACAGAGGGATGTGCTGTCCGTGAGCGATGGAGACCTAAATCCAGGCTCTGACTCTGTCTGTTGGATCCTAGCACATCACTCTCTTTTTCTGGGTCTCAGTTTTGTCATCCATGAAATAAACAAAATTTGGATGAGATGATGCACAGGTCTGTTCGAGGTCTAAATTCATGGAGGAAATACATAAAGCAAATAGATGAAGAAAACTGGCATTCATGATGTTGATATTATGGAATGTGTCATTAAGTCCCAAGAACTGAGTGCTACGCAATGAATATTTTGCTTGAAAAGAACATTTTCTTTCCTTTATTAAATATCATAGGCATGGAAAAAAGAACTTGATATGTTTTGGTTCTGGTGCTTCTATAAATATAATATGATTGTGGCTCATATTTTGGTTCCCAGTTATTGGAAGGCTACGAGCCCTCACCTTAGCCTTGTACTCAGCAAGCTGTTTAAGTAAAATGTTCTAATAAGCTTTACGATTGTGGCTCATATTTTGGTTCCCAGTTATTGGAAGGCTATGAGCCCTCACCTTAGCCTTGTACTCAGCAAGCTGTTTAAGTAAAATGTTCTAATAAGCTTTATACTTTTAGTTAGGTCAAATACAAAAAAAATGGCATGTTCGCAAGAAAAGCAAAAACCATTTCAAAGTCTTCAAAGGGACTTTCAAAAATTTCCAGAAATAATAAATTCATGTGTTCTGGTCAAAGTGCTCCCATAAGAAGCTGAACTAACTTGGTGAGCATTTGAAGGTTCACTGTTAGTGTATCCCACCTTGTATGGCATAACAAAGACCAGGGATTCATGTGCTCTAACCACAAAAGTCATCTTCCCAACCCTGACCAGAGAGAAAGAGGATATTACTGAGGAGCTAAGATGCTAAACCTTGAAAATGGCAAATCCTAAGCTGACTGCAGAAGTTATATAATTTTTTTCCTCACTCTAAAAATAAAGAGTAGGGAGGAAAATCCAGTTTTAGTCTTTTATTTAAACACCTCATAATGGCAGAAACATTTGAATTTCTTAACTGGTGCACAAGAGAGAGGAAGAAAGCAAGATGAGTAGAGATTTAAATTCAATTCTTCTATTGTGTGAGACTACAGCATCAACAACTGGCAATTGAGAGAAGAGATACATCATTATGCTTATTTATAGCATTAACTACTTTACATTCATCCACACAAGTGAAACTGTAAAAAAAAAATTATAAAGGGAGTGTGTGGTTCTTTCATTAGCTTGTCTGTAATATTGGATTGGTCCATAAATTAATGTGTATAAGAGGATGGGGGAAAAAAAGAATTCAAAGCTCTGCCATTGTAATTACAGCTCTTTAAATATCAAAAGACACAAAGAAAGATTCCTTTTGAAAAGCCTACCGACTCTCTTGGCAAGACACTATTAATTACATGCATAAATCTGCAGTTTGTACACCCAGAGCTATGGGTGACATTATTACATTATCCAAGCTTTTAACAGTCCCCATTGGTCTCAGCGTGTGTTTCTTTAAATTCTTGTTTACCAAATGATCCCTCTGTAAACTTCAGCTTCCAGCTCAGAGGGAAGGAGCAGAGTTCTGGGACAACAGGTAGCTATGAGCCCCTCACATAGTCTGCAACCAACACAATTTAATTAGAGAAATTATACCATGCGAATTATTAAATAAGACTGGAGATTGCCATGAGCATTAATAATATAACAATCGTATTTAAAAATAAGACATGTAGCTTCCATAAACAAACTGTTTATAAAAATCCACATGGGCAAATGGAAAATACAAAGTGAGCCTCTGATCTAAATTAATAGGTAAAGCCTCAGAGCAATGACGTCTAAAGAAGTAGTTATAGCTTAGAAAACATCTGCCTCCAAATTTCTAGCTTCAACATATCACTTCTCTTTTGAACATCCATTGCATAGGAAAGTTAACAGAATTAAAATCTGGCCTACAGCTCTATTTTTTGCGATAAACACAGACTCTAGGGAGCATCTTCCAAGCTGCTTAGGAGGAGAGAGGGTGACTGTGTTGCTTGATAAAGCGAAAATCTAAATTCAAAGGAGCAAATGTGTCCCCTGCTGTGCCCAAGTGCCAATTTTCAGCTTTAACCATACACAAGAACATTTTGCAAAATTTTTAAAAAGGCAAATGGATGTATAACCAAGCCGAATTGGTCTACATCATCAATTTGTGGAGAGAGAAGCAGGCAAAGCAGACAGCAGGTTAAAACCTCACTGCCCAAAGAAGCTCATATCAAGGGGAAAGTGGCAGGTGCTCTTCCTCATGGTCTACCCAATGCAGAGCCAAAGTGGCAGGGAATTAGGATTACCTCCAGTCAGACACTTGCAATGATTGTGAGTAGCAAAGATTCCAGGATTGATCCTAACAGTAACCCCACTCTGACCACCATTAAACCCAATGTGACACTATTTAATAATCCAAGTTGTTGTATTCCTTCTAATTAGCCAGCAAGCCAATTAATTATAAGACTTAGCCAACAGCCAGATTCCATTGATAGCATGAAGCTTGATCATGTAACAGAGTGGAACAGCTTCTTTATGTCTTCTCAACCTTTTATGTTTCTAATTGCATAGACAAGCACAGGAATATTTTAAAGTTTGGAGGTATGGGGGAAAGGCAAGAGTTCACAGGCGTATGTGTCAGTAGGTAAATCCAGGTGAGTATAGATTGACCCAATAAGAGAGATTATTAAGTGAAAATGGGTGTTATCTTAAGCAGATGTCTATATATATTTTTTAAGAACTTGCTGGAAGTATAACCAGATCTCCCAAAGTGAAACTGAAAAACTTTCCAGCTGAAATATATTTTTTTTAATTTTCTGAAACAACTCTTTTACTTTACTGATAAGTAAACAGAGAGATAGGGAAGGTATATCAAATTTTCCTTAATAATTAGTGGTGGAATTAAGATTCAAACTCTTACTCAAGGATTCTCTTGCTATTACGCTGAGCAGAAAGAGATCTTTTAATCTAGTAACTCCTTTTTGCCATGATAGGCATGATTAGCTAGGTAAATATAAAAAGAAAATAAGTCAAAAAATATCATTAAAATAAATACATTGTGTGGGAGATGTTTTAAACAATGTTTAGAAGGAGGGATAAGAGTCACAAATTGGATCGTGTCCCTTTCTTACTTAAAACATTTCAGTGACTTTCTTTCATTGCTGTTATAATAAAATCCACATTCCACCTGGCCTCTCTGCCCAGGCTCTCTTTCCAGCCTTCTCACATGCCCATTTCCTTCTTAACCACTGCATTCCTATGTCACCAGACTTCTTTCTGTTGGGGATGGCAGTTGTTGTGGATTGATGGAATTGTGTCCCCAAAGTTTATATATTGGAAGCTTAATTCTCACTGTAACTGTCGAGGGTGGGAAATCCTATTATAGTAATAGAAAGGTGGAGCCTTGAAGAGGCAATTAGATTGTAGGACCATGCCATATGAATGGATTAATAATGGTTGTCATGGGCGTGGTTCTGAGGGCTTTGAAAGGAGAGCATGTGAGATTCTCTCTCTCTCTGCTCTGCCATTTTCTGCCATGTGAGACCCCTGCATTGCTGTAAAGCCACCACCAAAGAAGACCCTCACCAGATGTGTTCTCTGGACTTTGGACTTCCCAGCCTCTGAAACTGTAAGCAATATATTTTGTTCTCTTTCAAATCACCCAACTCCAGGAATTTTGTTATAAGCAACAGAAATGGACTAATACAGCAGTTCATTATCACCTCCCTCTCTAGATAGTGAGCCTCATACCCATTTTCCTTGTTCTTTGTTTTATCCTCAGTGCCTAGCTCAGAGCTGAACATGCAGTTGGTGTCTAATAAATATATGTTGAATAACTGAATGAAGTCATACGTGTAAAAATACTTGGAAATTTTCCAAGATGTAAACCACTATTAAAATGTTAGTTATTTCTTCTATTTATTTATAAATGCATTTGGAATTTCTTACACACACTTCTAAGGGACAGATTTACAGCCTAAAGCTGCACACATTGTGTTGTACAATGGCATCTCTCAATGAGCCAGGGTAATTAAAAATGCACTGCTTTAATCACCTTTCACCCAGTACCTGTACTAACCAAACTGAGCATTCCTAACTCCAACTCTTATTAAAGAAAGAGGGCTGTTTATTGTCTGGTGAACAAAAAGAGAGTCAAGAACCATTCAACTCTTCTATTCTCCCATCTCTGGCTACAGACCAGGGTATTCTTGGTCACACACAATCATCTCCTGGGGACAGATATGTGTGATCGCCTCAGGGCATTATCCAAACAGAAAGCATGGGCCGGCCAAGTCTTGAACCCTGGAGGTCCTTCCACAGTGGCCCCCACTTGCTTCTCACTTTCAGAGGTACATTTATGGCAGTCTTGCATGTGGAGAGAGATTGGGGGGGAAGAGTTAACTGCTTTATCTTGTTGGAGATACCATATGAATTAAAACATTTTAATGGCCATGTCATGCTGTCCAGTATAACACTATTTCTAATCCATTTATTTTTTTTAAACCCACAAATCAGTATCTTAAATTAAGCATTTTATTTATTCATTTATTCAGGTCCCGAGGATGGAGACACTTGGTTGTCCCTCAATAACCATAGGGAATTGGTTCCAAGATCCCACATAGATACCAAAATCTGCTCATGATCAAGACCCTGAAATAAAATGGCATAGTATTTGCATGTAACCTATGCACATCTTCCTATATACATTAAATTACCTGTAGATTACTTATAATACCTAATACAATGCCTACACATCACTTTATCCTCATGGATTCAATGTTGCTCTCACACATGGCAAATCAAAGCTTTCCTTTTTTGGAACTTTGTGGAATTTCTTTTTTATATTTTAATTCCGCGGATATGGAGGGCCTACTGTGTGTATGTACATGTGTGTGTCTCTATAATAATGACTTTTACCTCCCAATTGGGGGAGACAGATAATAAAATAATAAGTAAATATATGTCAAAAGAGATAAATGCTGAAAAGAACAGAAAAGCAGGATAGGATGCAGAAGATGATGAGGCTGAGGTGAGGAAGGGCCACATCACATGGAGTGGGAGGTCAGGGGAGGACTGCAGGACAAGGTGATCTTGAGTAAAGACTCAGTGAGGGAGCAATCCATGCAAATATCCATGGAAATGACAATCCACACACAACGAACAAGAAGCGCAATTGCACGTGGATGGGAGCATGTCATATTACTATATTTTTTTATTTTATGTATTCTTGATGCTCTGACACCTGAGGCCTTGCTGATCCTGGAGAGATTGCCCCTCCCAGGGTTAGTTAACTGGCCCAGGATCACACTTTTCAGATGCAAATCAATTAATCTAAAGCCCATGTCTGCAGCCACTTCCTTTATTGAGTTTTTACACTAAGAGCCAATATTCCTGTGTCCTAATCAGCCCAGAGCCGTGAATCAGACAACTAGACGCCACTCCTACCCCAGAGCCTGTTGAAGTCAGTCACGCTAGCTCACTGCAAGCCTACTTACCCTGCCTGCCTTGCCCTGCGCAGTGGAAACCATCCTGAAGGCTTGAGCCCATGCTCCCCTCTCTCCTCCTGCCTGACCCT
>NW_007737431.1:35338-36343 GCF_000696425.1 Galeopterus variegatus | reverse complement strand
ACACGAAAAAAGACAAAAAAAAAAAAGACAGTCATTTCTTTGTCTATGAGTCATACAAGACAAATCCCAGGTACATTTTAAAACACATGCCTAGTGTGTTCAAAAAGCAGCAAGAAGGTTATTGTGGCTGGAAAAGAGAGAGTGTGCTGAGGATACAGGAGAGGGAAACAAAAGGCCATCCCCTAGATGGCTTTGGAGACAATTGCAAGGATGTTGGCTCTTAATCTGAGTAAAACTGAGAACCACTGAGGGATTCAGAACAGGAATGACACAATTTGACTTACATGTCAACAAGAACCATCTGGCTGCTACATTGATAATAGATAGAAAAATGGCAATGGCAGAAGCAGAGAAATAACTTGGGGATTTGTTACAATAATCCAGGCAAGAGATGTTGGTAGACTGGAGCAGGGGGTAGTAGGGAAGACAACAAGAAATGATTGAGCTGTGAATATAAGTCTTTGGTAGCTAGAGTCAGTTTGATTTGTTGATGGATTGATGCAGGGGGAGAGAGAGAGAAGTCACTGAAGACCGCAAGCATTTTTGGCATGTGAAACTATGAAAATGTAGTTACCATTTACTGAAATGGCAAAAACTGCACAGAGAGCATACTTGGGGTGGGGAAATGAATTGCAAATCAGGAATTCATTTTGGGACATTTTAAATTTGAGATGCCTATTAGACATCATTAATTTTATGATTAACTACAGCAAGCAGGAATAGGTAGAAAGATATATTGAAGTAGAGTGGCGACCCTGGCTTCCATGCTGGAGAGGCTCACATGGCAAGGAACTGAGGGTGGCTTTCAGCCAACAGCTAGCTAGGAAAGGAGGCCCTGATTTCAACAATCCAAAGGATCTCAGTACTGCCAACAACCATGTTAGCTTGGATACCCATCCTTCCCCAGTCAAGCCTTCTGATAAAACCTTAGTCTCTGCTAACACCTTTATTGCAACCTTATAAGAAACCCTTAGAGGACCAAGTTATGTTACATACAGATTCCTT
>NW_007737431.1:33106-34864 GCF_000696425.1 Galeopterus variegatus | reverse complement strand
CTTTATTGCAACCTTATAAGAAACCCTTAGAGGACCAAGTTATGTTACATACAGATTCCTTATCCACAGAAACTATAAGATAATAAATGTGCATTATTTTAAGCTGCTAATTTGGGAGATAATTTGTTATGCAGCAACAGATAACTAATACAAGATAATTAGAATGAATGTGGATAGAAAACAAAACTGGGGCTTGGCCCTGGGTCACACCACCCTTTAGAAGTCAATAAGATAAATAAAAATGTGCAAAAAAGACTGAGAGCAGCCAGTGAAATAAAAGGGGGAACTAAGAGACTGTATGACTAAGAGCTGAACAAGGAGGAGAAAATGACCAACTGGTCAAATGCTATTGATAAGTCAAATATGAGCACTAAGGATTTTTCATTAGAATTAGCAATGTTGAGGTCATTAATCTAATAACACTATAAGACTAGCAGGGCAAAAACCTATTGTAAACCCTAACTTCTTTTATAAAAATAGCCAAGATTTCATAAATGAGGTTCACTTTATGTAAGACATGGTTTTACCTGTTCATGTTTACTTCAGTTTATCATAAAACTTTAACACTAGAAAAGAATATAGATTTTCAACTTCAAATACAGATGCTCCTTGACTTACCATAGGGTTATGTCCCAATAAATCTATCATAAATTGAAAATATTGTAAGTCAAAAATGCATTTATTACACCTAACCTACCAAACATCATAACTTAGCCTAGCCTACCTTAAATGTACTCAGAACATTTACACTTGCCTACAGTTGGGCAAAATCACCTAATGCAAAGCCTGCTTTATAATAAGCGTTGAATATCTCATGTAACTTATTGAATACTGTACTTAAAGTGAAAAAACTGAATGGTTGTATGGGTTCTTGAAGTATGGTATCCACTGAATGTGCATCACTTTCATATCATCATAAAAGTCAAAAAATCATAACCCTAACCCTAAGTTGGGGACTTAAGATGAACACAATAAGCTAAGTGAGTCATCCAAGGTCACATAGATAATAGAAGAGTTAGGAACTGAAATGAGACCAAAGCTTCTTGACCTACTGCTCTTTCCACGACATCACACTACCTTTTGAATTTCCTACTTCAACTAAAAAATCCTAAATGGTGGTATAGCAGTATTAAGTATTGCTAACTTCTCTGTATTAGTCCATTTTGTGTTGCTATAACAGAATACCTGAGACTGGGTAATTTATAAAGAACAGAGGTTTATTTGGCTCTGCTGGGCACAGCCCACTGGGCTGCGCTGGTGCCTGCAGTTTTTCCAGGCCTGCATTGCACATTGCCAGTGGCCCTACAGTTCTGGGGTCCTGGCAGCAGCCCCACTCCCTTGACTCTACTAGACATTTCCCTGGTGGGGGCTGTCTGTGGGGACCCCCACTCCACATTTCTGCTTGGCATTGTTCTAGTAGATGGCCTCTGTGGCAGCTCTGCTCCTGTGGCAGGTCTCTGCCTGGGCCCCCAAGCTTTTCCATACATCTTCTGAAATCTGGGTGGAGGCTGCCACATCTCCACTGCTCTCATGTTCTGCCAGACTGCATACTTAACACAATGTGGATGCCACCAAGGTTTCAGGCTTGTGCTCTCCAGAGCTGCTGCACAAACCATACTTGAGGCCTCCTGAGGCAGGGCTGCTCCAGCCAGAGGAGCTGGGATGCAGGGAGCAGGTTCCTGAGAGCAATAGTGTCCCAGGTCTGTCCTCCAGAACAACTCGGGCCTCCTAGGCCTCCAGGTCTGTGATGGGAGGGGG
>NW_007737431.1:25528-31828 GCF_000696425.1 Galeopterus variegatus | reverse complement strand
GCACGGGCCTCAGGCTGCTTCTACTCATGGTGGAAAGTGGCAGGCAGCTAGCAGGTACAAGAAGATTATATGGCGAGAGGAAGCTAGAGAGAGAGAGAGGAAGTGCCAGGGTCCTATAAACAACTAGCTCTCGCAGGAACTAGTAGAGTGAGAATTCACTCAGGATCCCCGTCCCCAGGGATAGCATTAACCCCTACATGAGGGATCCGTCCCCATGACTCAAACGGCTCCCAACACTGCCACATTGGGGATCAGATTTCCACATGAGTCTTGGGGCAATGGTAATCCAAACTATCTCTTACCTGAAGCTTGATTTATTTGTGCTTCCCCATATTTAAAAGCTTGTAAAACTCATATTAAAAACAAGGCTGTGGGATAGTTTTTATACCAATGAAAGAATCAACATGTAAAAGATAGGGGATACTGAAATGGGAGGTCCCAGGATATACCCTTCAATGCTCAATAAAGCCAATAGGATAATGTTAGTTAAAACATCTGCCAACGATTGCACTATTTTAAACAGTGCTCTACAAAGTTAGTCTTTAACATGTAAAATCACTTCTCAATATTTTCCAGAAATTATTCATTGTTTTGCTTATTTAATTATTACTGTTTCTTCCTTTGCACTCAAATGTGGGCTCCGAGAGTGTGAGGATCACATCTATCTTGCTCACCTCTGTATCTCGGAGCACATGGTAATCCCTGGGAACTAGTAGAAACTAAAATATGTTTGCTGGATGAATGAATGCTGGAAGTGGGCCTTGAAGCACCTAAGCAGAAGCATTAAAAGTGGAGAGAAATGCACAGATGCAGGCTTGGAAGCCTAAGAGGACCTGATGTGCTTGAGGATGGGGAGGGGCCCTGGTCACTGTCCAGAGGGTGATTAAGAGACAGTGGTGGGAACACAGTTCACCGGTGGAGTAGAGCAAGTCTGCCTAATCTTTGAGTGACAGGTGAAGAGGTCTGGCCTCATTACAAAGGTTCGGGGAGCCACCAGGGATTTTTGATAGGGAGAGTAATAAACACAACAAGTCCTGAATTTAGAAAAGAGTTGGACTTGAGCATGGATGAAAAGTTGAGAATCAGGCAGAAAGAAGGGAGATTCCTTAGAATGTTTTGGATTCATTCAAAAGAAAGATGCCATCCGTGTACTCAAACTAAAACAGTGATCAAGATATTTTCCTTCAAGGAAGTGCAAGTCCAGTGGACAGACATACATAGAGAGGCCATGACAGCGCAGTGTAATAAATGCAATAAATGGAACACACACAGAATACAGGTGGTGTAAAAAAAAGAGGTTCTGAGATCAGATTTAGTTGAAAGTGACATCTACCCTGATACTGGAGATATGAGAAGCACCAGTAACTAATGCAGGAGGATGGTCCAGGAAGAGAGAGAAGCATAATCCAGGGACAGCAGGGGCCACCGTCCCAGAGGGGTGTAAGGGTGTTCACTGGGGACAGAGAGTGGGAAGGCAGTCAGGGCATTCAAACCACGGAGTGCAAATGGGAAGGGAGAGAATAGCTTCAGAAACTCATAATGTTCCTTCTTGCCCCTTCCTTGTCTGTGTCTGCATCCCCACTCACCTCCCCATCCCCACAGCGCCCATGATGACAGGTAATCGTTACCCTAATTCTTGTGACCATAGATTAGTTTTGCCTAGTCTTAAATTTCATATAAGTGGAATCATAGAGTATTTTCTATTTTTTGATCTATGTGGTAGTTGCACTGGTGTGCATATAGACAATCAAGCTAAATGTTGACTATTTGTGCACTTTACTGTAGGCATAGTATTCCTCAATTTTCAAAGTGAGGAGAGAAAAAGAAAACATCAAAGATGACTCCTTGGGCTGGCCCGGTGGCGCACTGCCACAGTGCACCGCTTGGGAGTGCGGTGGCACTCCCGCCGAGGGTTCGGATCCCACATACAGACCGGTTCCCGCTCACTGGCTGAGCGAGGTGTGGGAGCAACACCGAGGGTTGCGATCCAGTTGCCGGTCCTGGTCCAGTACGGGCGCAACACTGAGGGTTGAGATCCGTTGCCGGTCACGAAAAAAGACAAAAAACAGGAAAAAAAATTTTAAAAAAATTTAAAAAAAGATGACTCCTTGGTTGTGTTTCTCAAAGTTTCCACCAGGCACTAGTTTCACAGGATGCTAGCAGGGGTTACATTTTTTAAAAGGGGTTACATTTATTTGTGTCCAGATAAGCTTGGGAAATGATGGGTTAAGTCGAATTAAAACCATTTCATTCTGGGGCCGGCCCGGTGGCGCACTGCTACAGTGCGCCGCTTGGGAAGCACGGCGGCGCTCCCACCGAGGGTTCGGATCCCACATACAGACCGGCCGCTCACTGGCTGAGCGAGGCGCAGGAGCAACACCGAGGGTTGCGATCCTGTTGCCGGTCACGAAAAAAGACAAAAAGGAGAGAAAAAAAAAAAAAAAACCATTTCATTCTGCAAGTCTTCTCTGAGCTTTTCCTACATTAGCAAGCATTGTGAGTTTCCAAGGGGGGTGATGAATATACAGAATTTCTCAAACCTTTTCTTGTGGAGCATCTCACTGGACTCAGATATTAAAGAACTCACCATAGAAAAGTTTTCTCGCCTGGACCTTGTGGGAAATGGATTATGTGGCATAGGGAGCTATTACACCTCTTGGGCATANTATTCATTGTTTTGCTTATTTAATTATTACTGTTTCTTCCTTTGCACTCAAATGTGGGCTCTGAGAGTGTGAGGATCACATCTATCTTGCTCACCTCTGTATCTCGGAGCACATGGTAACCCCTGGGAACTAGTAGAAACTAAAATATGTTTGCTGGATGAATGAATGTTTGAAGTGGGCCTTGAAGCACCTAAGCAGAAGCATTAAAAGTGGAGAGAAATGCACAGATGCAGGCTTGGAAACCTAAGAGGACCTGATGTGCTTGAGGATGGGGAGGGGCCCTGGTCACTGTCCAGAGGGTGATTAAGAGACAGTGGTGGGAACACAGTTCACCGGTGGAGTAGAGCAAGTCTGCCTAATCTTTGAGTGACAGGTGAAGAGGTCTGGCCTCATTACAAAGGTTCGGGGAGCCACCGGGGGTTTTTGATAGGGAAAGTAATAAACACAACAAGTCCTGAATTTAGAAAAGAATTGGACTTAAGCATGGATGAAAAGTTGAGAATCAGGCAGAAAGAAGGGAGATTCCTTAGAATGTTTTGGATTCATTCAAAAGAAAGATGCCATCCGTGTACTCAAACTAAAACAGTGATCAAGATATTTTCCTTCAAGGAAGTGCAAGTCCAGTGGACAGACATACATAGAGAGGCCATGACAGCGCAGTGTAATAAATGCAATAAATGGAACACACACCGAATACGGGTGGTGTAAAAAAAAAGAGGTTCTGAGATCAGATTTAGTTGAAAGTGACATCTACCCTGATACTGGAGATATGAGAAGCACCAGTAACTAATGCAGGAGGATGGTCCAGGAAGAGAGAGAAGCATAATCCAGGGACAGCAGGGGCCACCGTCCCAGAGGGGTGTAAGGGTGTTCACTGGGGACAGAGAGTGGGAAGGCAGTCAGGGCATTCAAACCACAGAGTGCAAGTGGGAAGGGAGAGAATAGCTTCAGAAACTCATAATGTTCCTTCATGCTCCTTCCTTTGTGTCTGCATCCCCACTCACCTCCCCATCCCCACAGCTCCCATGATGACAGGTAATCGTTACCCTAATTCTTGTGACCATAGATTACTTTTACCTAGTCTTAAATTTCATATAAGTGGAATCATAGAGTATGTTCTATTTTTTGATCTGTGTGGTAGTTGCACTGGTGTGCATATAGACAATCAAGCTAAATGTTGACTATTTGTGCACTTTACTGTAGGCATAGTATTCCTCAATTTTCAAAGTGAGGAGAGAAAAAGAAAACATCAAAGATGACTCCTTGGTTGTGTTTCTCAAGGTTTCCACCAGGCACTAGTTTCACAGGATGCTAGCAGGGGTTACATTTTTTAAAAGGGGTTACATTTATTTGTGTCCAGATAAGCTTGGGAAATGCTGGGTTAAGTCGAATTAAAACCATTTCATTCTGCAAGTCTTCTCTGAGCTTTTCCTACATTAGCAAGCATTGTGAGCTTCCAAGGGGGGTGATAAATATACAGAATTTCTCAAACCTTTTCTTGTGGAGCATCTCACTGGACTCAGATATTAAAGAACTCACCACAGGAAAGTTTTCTAGCCTGGACCTTGTGGGAAATGGATTATGTGGCATAGGGAGCTATTACACCTCTTGGGCATATTGAATTGGAGGAGCCAGTGAGTAAGTCCATCAGGCACCAAGAGTCCGGCAGGCAGCTGCAATGCAGGGATGACATTGCAAGTGTGATCAGGCCTGGGGATATATTTTGAATTCTCTGACATATGGTTGATGTCTGAAAATCTGTGGATAGACATGAATTACCTCCCTCAGGAAGAGGTATCATGTGAGATGCTCTGAGGGCCCAGGAGGTAGCTGGGCAGAGGGAAAGGGATCAGGAAAGTGACAAATAGAGAGGAGTTATGGGATAACAGAGCTCTTTCTCCAGGCAATGATACAGGTTGGATTCCTTCAACCTCATTTCCTTCCCATCTTAAACCTTTTGTTCAAAGCTTATCCCGACAGCCAGACCTCAGAGCTCCTTAAATGTCTTTAGAGGGTTTATCACAGGGGGTCAGATTTTACAGGATTCTTAACTTGCTAAGAAGAGAAGTTTATTCTAAAATACAACATTCACTTCCTGAAGAAGTTTACAAATTTTGAACAAACACATGGTTCTAAAATAAAAACAGTTCTTCCAGTCTAAAAATTGTCTTTTAATAAAGGGGGAGGGGGGTGATATGAGTTTGTTTTGCTTATATTTTTTTCTCTAAAGAGGCAAAGAAATTTTCAAATGTGTAAACATTTTCAAATGTTTAAGGCATTAAACATTTTATATACCTAGTATAACTTCAGTACTACTTTATAAATATAGTTATACCAATAGTTACACACTTTGCTTTCATTATTAGCAGATATATCAAGATTTGTATTTAAATATAGCAAAGATGAATTTAGATACAAAGTCAAAAGTTAAGCAAAAAGAAAACTAGTCAAGAAGAGAAAGCAGTGGGGTGAAAAACTTTGCTATTTTATGAAAATCTTAGAAAAACAAGATTGTGTAACACCAAAGAGACAACAAATAAAGATCTTGTTTCGTCTGTCTGACTAATCTGGGAGCAGCAGAGAATGTCGTTCATTTTAGCCATCTTAAAAAATGATCTTATAATATTGCCATCTGTTGGCATATGACAGATACAGCATTCCAATGACGCAGATAATGAAGCAAAAATACAGAAAATTAAAGGGACAGATGTGGAAAACTCACACACTCATTTGGCTTAGCATTTCACATCTGTTCTCTCTGAAGGCTTCCCAGTGACAAAAAATCTAATTTCTGGATTCAGTATCTTGAAATGTTATACTATGCAGCAAGCAACATGCCTATGACTTACTGAAGATCCATTCATTCCAACACATCATGTGTTTTCTTATCAATACTGGGAATCTTCCATCCAAAATTCAGTTTCTGCTATAAAGGGAGAATCCACGTACATATATATAGGTGTATACTATACTGTGGTTTTTTATCCATGATTCTAAAAAATTGCCTNGAAAACTCACACACTCATTTGGCTTAGCATTTCACATCTGTTCTCTCTGAAGGCTTCCCAGCGACAAAAAATCTAATTTCTAGATTCAGTATCTTGAAATGTTATACTATGCAGCAAGCAACATGCCTATGATTACTGAAGATCCATTCATTCCAACACATCATGTGTTTTCTTATCAATACTGGGAATCTTCCATCCGAAATTCAGTTTCTGCTATAAAGGGAGAATCCACATACATATATATAGGTGTATACTATACTGTGGTTTTTTATCCATGATTCTAAAAAATTGCCTCCCTGGCATTTGAAGTCAACTCTGACAAGAAACACAATCTGTGTTTCATCTGTATGTTCTACATACCATTCTAAGGTCATTCACATTTTTGATCAACAGAGAGATGAAAAATAGTACAAATATTAACCAACTCATGCATAGTGTATAAACCTGTACATCTAAACATCGAATCTCCTTTTTATAATTTTAAAATTTGGGGCCATGTGAATATATTGCCTATTCAAAAAGTTTAATAAAAAAAATGTAATAAATATTTATTTCACAAGACTCGATGCACACTTGTTCAGCCAAACCCTTTCCATGCATCCTTCCACTGTTGAGGTAACGTTGTG
>NW_007737431.1:19502-24888 GCF_000696425.1 Galeopterus variegatus | reverse complement strand
GGCGCTCCCGCCGAGGGTTCGGATCCCACATACAGACCGGTTCCCGCTCACTGGCTGGGCGAGGTGTTGGGGCAACGCCGAGGGTTGCGATCCCGTTGCCGGTCCCGGTCCAGTACGGGCGCAACACTGAGGGTTGTGATCCGTTGCCAGACACGAAAAAAGACAAAAAGGAAAAAAAAAAAAAGTTTAATAAAAAAATGTAATAAATATTTATTTCACAAGACTCAATGCACACTTGTTCAGCCAAACCCTTTCCATGCATCCTTCCACTGTTGAGGTAACGTTGTGAAGATCAGCAGTGTGAAGACTAGTGTCTCCCCGTGCGGGGCCCACAGACAACTGGGGACCCTCTCCTGTATCCTTGACAGCATGAAGATTCCTAGCAGAACATTTAAATGCTGCATTTCCATTAAACTAATAGTGTTTTTTTAAAGTGATAAAAGCATATTTTTAATCATATCGATAACGACCTTATGATGTAATAAGGCTGAGAAATACTGTTTTCCTTGAACAGGGTCTGTCCATTACTTAAATTGGAGAACATTGTTAAAGGGCCTGCCAATTCAGCATTTGTTTTTATGAATGTGTCAGCACCCAGTCGCTCTGCCTCTATGGCTAACACAAATCAACAGAAGTGAGTTTGATATGGAAATCCTGCTGTTCAGCCAAATGCAAACCTGATGACACCATGAGTTACAAGACAAAAGACTTTATGGGTCGTTCACATGGTGAAAAGTGGCAGGAGAATTGAGCCATGATGGGGCATGTGGTAGGAGAGTTATGCTGATCTCAAAAGCTCCTGTGCCTTTAGGAGTCAGCACCATGTTTACACAGTAAAAGAAAGCAACATCTCAGTTTATGCAAAATTAGCAACTTTTAACAAAAATAATTTACGTCCGTAATAGGGACCCAAGAATTTTTTTCCCCTTAAAAGGGTTAATTAGTACATGACTTAAATTTGAGAAAAACTTGTGTCAATGTTAAGGTCACAACTTTCAGACCCACCTACCTGGGTTCGTCAACCTCTCTAAACCTGTCTCTTCACTTGTAACATAGAAATAATAACAAACAACCTGGTAGTTTGTCAGGAGGATGAATGCAATAATGTTTATAAAGGACACACCTAGACCAGAGCTTGAATTCAATATTTATTAGTTATTTTTATTATTATTTATTCCTCACAATGACACTTCAAGGTGGAAGTTACTGAGCCCATTTTGCAGATGAGGAAACTGAGACTCAGGAATTTCCAATAACAATTGCACAGCCAGGAACCGAGAGAGGCCAGGTCCAGCTGCTCTGAAGCCTGTCTCCTTTCTACTATACCACCCTGCTCCTCCAAAAGCAGCCCGAGAACTCTCCTCTTCTGTAGCCGATGATGCAGCTGCCTGGCTGTCGGCCAGCACCACCAGCTAGAGTGTTCTCTTTTTGTTACTAGAATCTGGGGAAATCAGGGCAGCACTTCTGACTGTAGTGATCCAAGTTACCAGTAATAATCTCTGCAAGAGCAGCTTCCCTGGACAAAGCAGAAATGACTGCTCATGAAATAAAAAAATGATTCTACTCCACGTCCTCCTCAGCTTCCTTGGGTCACAGGATTCATGAGCAGAAAAATGTCAATGTCTTACTGCCCTTCAATTGGATGGTCTATGGAAGGGGTTGAGATAAGCCTGTAAGAACACTCAATATTATGTTTCTTTTTTCCTGCCAGAAAATTTTCTTGTTGTTTCTATAACCAAAGTAAAAATAAATAGTTGTGTTTTTGTTTTTGTTTTTCCTGGAGAAACCTCTTCTATACCTTGATGTGCCCTCAAAACTGTAGGAGAGCAAATGTATGAAGAGCGGGGTATGTAATGAGTGTGGTGGCTCATATTTCAGACTTTACACTGTCTTCACCACACAACGGGGAAATAAAATTCTCTAGACTATCAAATGTGACAAGTCTGCAGTGACAGTCAATTCTTTTTATTTCTTGTCATTAAATGTGCTCTGCATCAGTGTAATATGTAATAATTGTGCACGAAATGGATGTCTTTAGACTGACTTACTTTCAGTGAAGGGGAAATAATAGAGATTTGTGATGTGGCAATACTGATGGTGGTGATGAGGAGGAGGAGGAGGGTAAACATTTCTGAAATGTCTTCTTTCAAAGAGCTAAAGGCAGACAAGAAAAAGGCCTTGACCGTAATCAGTGAGCAAGAATTCTATACCTATTAAAATAAACCCTTGCAACATTATCGTTTATTCTCAACCAATTTCCATACGCTTCCTATTAGTGGCATGAGTCACAATATGAACTAGGTAACCTACTCCGTGAATGCTCATCTCCACTTCCGTGGACACACGGAGACGCTGAGGCAGGCCCAGGCCTGGTGATGAGCCCTTATCCTGGTGGCACCCTGCTCTTACCCAGAGAGCCCGATTCAGCTCCCAAGAGTTCAGTGACAGCTTCATAACACGTTCAAAAGCACTTATGTGAGCCTGTGTCACGCCAGGTGCTGGGAAAGGCACGTGAAGGGGTCAAGGCCCAAGGAGCTTACAGTCAACAGGCCCAGCCTCTGCAACAGAGTGTTGTAAGCATGACAATAGGATTAGTAAGGGGTTCTGGGCCAGCACACGAGAAGGTTTCCTAACCCAGTCACACAGGGTCAAGGGATGAATTCCCAAAGGAAGGGCCATGTGAACTGAGACGTGAAGGCCAAGGAAGCAACACCAGGTGAGGTGTGCCCAGAGGGAGCACGGAGCACAAAAGCACAAGACCAGAGAGACAGCCTGGTGTGTTTGAGCAGCAAGTGATTGGGATGCCTGGGGACAGCAGGGAGGAACGGAGAGAGCAAGGCCTGGAAGCCAGGAGGATGGCAAATGAAAAGCTAAGGCCTCGGCGGCAGCACGGTGAAGGAGTTTGTCTTTGGCCTAAGGGTATTGGTAAGATATTGAAAGGTTTTAAGAATGGGAGTCACATAAGCAGACTAACGATTTAGAAAATATTCTGCAGGTGAGAAGAAAAGCATAGAGGGAGGTGAAAATGAGGACCGGTTGCAATTAGGAGACAAGTGCAAAGTCTGTGTGAAAACTAAGGGTGGTCTAAATTATAGCACTTAGCACAGAGGATGGTTATTCAGCCATAGGAGACGAGAAAGCAGAAGCGGTCAAAGACGGCATGCACTCTCTGACTTGGCTGACCAAACATATGGCTGTGCTAGTCACTGTGATGGAGTTCACCATTTTGAACTGTGAAATTCAATGGCTTTTAGTATATTCACAATGCTGTGGAATTGTTACCACTATCTGATTCCAGAACATTTTCATCAGCCCACAGAGAAACCACATACCCATTAAGCAGTCACTCCCCTTTCTCTCCTCCTCCCAGACTCTGGCAACCACTAATCCATTTCCTATTTCTATGGATTTACCTAGTCTGGATGTTTAATATAAACACAACCACATGCAATGTGTGAAACAATCCATACAATGGAATATTACTCAGCCATGGAAAGGGATGAAACACACACTGTGACACAGATGAACCTTGAAAATGTAATGTTAAGTGAAAGAAGTATACACAAAAGGCCACATATGGCATGATTCCATTTATGTGAAATATCAAAAATAGATAAATCCGTAGAGATGGAAAGCAATTATGTGGTTGCCAGGGGCTATGGAGAGCGGGAAATAGGAAGTTGCTGCTAAATGGATACAGGGTTTCTGTTTGGAGTGAGGAAAAATTTTTGGAACGAGACAGTGGTTGCACAACCTCATGAATAAAATCCGTAGAGATGGAAAGCAATTATGTGGTTGCCAGGGGCTATGGAGAGCGGGAAATAGGGAGTTACTGCTAAATGGATACAGGGTTTCTGTTTGGAGTGAGGAAAAATTTTTGGAACGAGACAGTGGTTGCACAACCTCATGAATATACTTAATGCCACTGGACTGTACACTTAATTGTACATTGAAAATAGTAAATTTATCTTATATGTATCTTATCACAATGAAAGGGGAGTACTGACGTCCCCTTCCTTCTTTGAAGAGCAGTACTTCCAACTTTGAAGGGAGTAGGATCTCTCTCGTGGTTGTCACAGGCTCTGGAGTCCAACTGCCTGAACTGGAGTCATCGCTCCTCCTCTTCATAGATGTGTGACTTTGCACAAGTTCTTTATAAGTCAGCTTTTGTCCACACAAGGGAAATAATTATAGAACCTGCACAGGTTGTCACAAAGGTTATATGAAATAACACACATGAGTGGTGAGCATGGTGACTGCCATATGAAGTGTATTCAATAATGTTAGCTATCTTTAAAATTATTATCATCATTATTATTACATGGCCACAGTGATTGGTCTTTAGGATGAGCACATGTAGGATGGGCCAGCAGGGTCTCTTTTTTTTAGTTAATTGATTTATTTTTGAGGTGGGGCTAAAGAGAAGAGTTCTTTTCCTCTCTTGTTATGGGACTGTGAGACAGGAGCCTAAGAGCTGCCGGCAGTCACACTGGAGAAGCCAGGATAAGTCATCGGGACAAGGTCCAATGCGCCAGAGTTCCTGATTCAGGGAGTCCTGGATTTGGTCACATAATGCAATGAATTCCCCATTTTTGCCTCAGTTCAAATTTTATTTTTGTTCAATATGAATTTGCGACCAAAGAACACTGACTAGCACCACTGCTGACTGGTAGGACCACTGCAGCACAGAAGCAGAGACGCTCAGCAGGCAGCCGGCGGATACCTGGGTCCACCAGCAGAATCTTGGATAGAATATGGGGTTAAGAGACACTAGCCTACAAAAAGTAACAAATCCGTGAGAGTGAATAAGGTCATCTAGAGAAAAGGCACAGAGTGAGTTGAGAAGATGGTATAAAACCAAACTGCAAGGAATAGAAACATTGAATGTATAGACAGAGAAAGGTGAGTTAGAAACGAGATGAGAAAGGAAGGAGAAAAACCATGTCAGTGCAGTATCACAGAAGCCAAAGGAAGAACATGGTTTTTGTAAAGAACTGATCAATAGTCGAGTACTCAAGAGAAATCAAGTATGAAAACTTTGGATTTGCCAAAATAAGACCACCAGTTGCTTGAGGGTCAGCCATTTCAGAGACGTAGAACACAATGCTCACTTCACAGAAGGCGAGGTGAGGAACGTGGGTGGGAATATTTGGAGGAAAGGGTTTGGAGGAAAGAACGTGGTTTTAGAGTTATTATTCTGATCCTGACACTGGTGGTGAGGCTGGGACAAACTGTTTACTTTGCCTCAGTTTCCTCATTTGTACAAATGCAAAAGACCATTGAGATTAAAGTAATTGTCAGCAACAGGTACACACACTACACCTTTTTTTTTTTTTTTTTTTTTTTTTTTTTCCGTGTCCGGCAACGGATCGCAACCCTCAGTGTT
>NW_007737431.1:12421-18502 GCF_000696425.1 Galeopterus variegatus | reverse complement strand
CGGGAGCGCCGCCGTGCTTCCCAAGCGGCGCACTATCCAGTGCGCCACCGGGCCGGCCCCACACACAACACCTTTTACAGAAGCCTTGATATGAATTACTACAGACTGACAGGAATGGCTAAACCACCTAGGGACCTCAGAAATTACCCTGACACCTCCTAAAATCCTTTTTCCATGGATCCAACTGGGCTTCCTTTTAAAAAATGATGTCAAGCATTTGCAGCAATGTGTATCAGCTTGGAGGACATTATGTTAAGTGAAATAAGCCCAGAACGGAAAGAGAAATACTGCATGTTCTCACTCAAAATTTAAAAGCTAAGAATGTTGATTGCGTCAAAGAGTAGAATGGTGGTTACCAGAGGCTGGGAAGGATGGGGGCGTGGGGATAGTGACCGTGGTTTACAGACATGAAAGTACCACAGGGAGAACAAGGTCTAGCATTCACAGCAGTATGATTAACAACGTACTATATATTTTCAATTAGCTAGAAGAAAGGATTTTTTTTTCCTTTTTGTCTTTTTTCGTGTCCGGCAACTGATCGCAACCCTCAGTGTCGCTCCCGTACCGGACCGGGACCGGCAACGGGATCGCAACCCTCGGTGCTGCGCCCGCACCTCGCTCAGCCAGTGAGCGGGAACCGGTCTGTATGTGGGATCCGAACCCTCGGCAGGAGCGCCACTTCCCAAGCGGCGCACTGTAGCAGTGCGCCACCGGCCAGCCCTAGAAGAAAGGATTTTGAATGTTCCCGAAACAAAGAAATGATAAATGTTGAGGTAATTGGGGGGGGAAATCAGTGGTTGCCAGGGTTTCAGGGGTGGGGGGCAGGAGGGAAGGACGAACAGGCAGAGCACAGAGGAGTTTTAGGGCAGCGACACTACTCCGTATGATACCATAATGGTGAATACGTGACATTATGTATTTGGCAAAACCCATAGAGCTGTACAACACAACGAGTGAACCCTGATGTAAACTTTAGTTAATAAAGTATCAATATTGGTTCATAACTGTAACAAATGTACCATATGAATGTAAGTTTTTCTCCTCAATTTTTCTGTTAAACTAAAACTGCTATAAAAATTGTAAGGTCACCAAGGAAGGAGAAGCTAGCCGGGCAAAGGAAGAAAACAGGTTTTATTAGCAAGTAGCAAGCGGACCTGCCAGGCTGAGCCGAAAAATGGCATCAGCTCAGACAGGCGTTGGGTGTCTTCTTTTATAGGGTTAAGGTTGGCTTCTGGCCTAGCCTAGGAAGACGGTCACAATGTTCCATGCCGGGTACAGCCTGCTCATGGGAACAGAGACTTGGGGAGACAGAAACCTTGGGCTAACAGGGGGAAACAGTTACAATGTTACACTCTGGGTACAGCCTGCTCAGCCTGCTCGTGGGGACAGAGACTTAGGGAAGCAGAGACCTTGAGGAATGAAACTTAGAGAAATGAAACTAAAGGGTGGGGGCTTTCTAAAAGTCAGGTTCTGAGTTCCAGGGACCTAACAAAAATAAAGTCTATTATTTTTAAAAAATTAAAAAATAAAATAGTGACAACGACTTAACAAGGACTTTGGGATTTATGGAACTCAAGTGATCCTGCCTTGCAAATGCCCTAAAGCCCTGAACAGGGGCAAAGGCAGGAGGGGTAAACTCCCACTGCAGTGGATAGTGAGGTATGCACCCCCAGATCCGCCCTGGAGGACTAGAGCACTCATGTGCCAGTGCTGACAGCTTTGGTGGCAGACAGCAGTCATGTGGCTGAGGTCACAGTTTCCCTGGGGCAGCCTGCATCCATGACTGGCCAAGTGTGATTGAAAAGCCACAGGGCTGTCCCTGTCCAGAGCACCCCCAGTACTGGGAGAAGCCTGTGCTGAGACTACATCACAGGTCACCTCCTGCTGCCCGGTCCTGCTGCCTTCACGCCCCACAGGTGTCCCTCCTGAGATCATCCCCAGGAAAATTTCTGCACCCAAGTATCTTCATCCCAGAGTCTGTTTCCTAGGAAACCCAAACCAGGATAACAGCATTTGAAAAGCTGACGTCGGGTTAGAAGAAAATCTAGGCAGACAGGAGTTAGGAATGAGTTAGCTCCTACTCTGGCCCCAAACATTTAGCAGCATCAAGGGGAACTTCTTAGTGGTGGTTTCCAAGTGCTCTCTGGACCACTCTCTGGAGACCTGAAAACTAAAAATCCCAGCAACTCTCTGGAGAACATGATGCATAATTTGCCTTCTTGTTACATCAAAGGGGCCTCCCTTTGGTATATTTTAAGTGCAGTCTGTGCTGGGATGTTGGAGAATTGTGTGAATAAATTTAAGGTGGGGAGTAAGGAGTGGTCTGGCAATGTTAATGGCCTTTTTCTTTAGTGATGAGAAATAGTACTTCACCAAGTGAAGGGAGGAGGCTTCCCCTATTGGAAGACATAGACAGGTGGCATTCTTGGATTATATTCAATTATAAAATTACAGTTTAAAAAAACTAAAAATCACTTAATTCCAAATGTAGTGTCCACATCAAGGCTTCTCTTTGGCCCTTGTTGGAGCCACAAGTCTGTACAGTCAAGAGCAGCACTTGCAGCAGTCGCCAGGAACAAGACAGCTGCCCAGGGTCAGATGGGGCACCGGGAGAGCAGGTGAGGTCTGGGGCGCGGTCCTCTGTGTCAACCCCCTGGTGCTGATCAGGGCGATTCTCCTGCACACCAGCACCCAGATCTATCCACGGCAAATGAGAAGAAAAGTGGCGATGTAGAGTGACACTCACAGGACATGACTGTGACCTGCACAGCGCAGGGACAGCCTGCTGTTACTCAGATTCATTCAGAAAAACTAAATGAGTCCATTACCCTAAATTGTTGAAAACTAGTTTAGTTTTCACTTCAGTCTCTGGGAAAAACAAACACCAAAACACTTTAAAGTCTTCCTTCCCCCGTCTCATTCTCCTACCCTCCAGCCTCTCCTCCACTCGGGTTTTCTCTTCTGAATCTCAACTCCCTTCCTCATCTCTCCTGCCCCTTCACCCTTTCTGTATCATTCTGCTTTCTGCCAGGGGCTCATGACCTTTCAAATATACTTTCCCACGCCCTCTTGAGCTTCTCAAGGGGGTGGGTGTGTGTCCACGTTGGGGAGAGGCGCTTTGTTACCCCAATGACAGGACACAACATCCTGGCCTTTTACCACCCATGACACAGGCTCCTTCCTCACGGAGCGGGGGCAGCTGCTCTGATTTCATCCCTGCCATAGTAGACTGATTACATTTAGAGACTGTCCTTTATTTCATGACATACTCCTTGCCTTTTGGGTTTAAGATATCATATCTTTTATGAAATGATGGTAACAGTAAATGGTAGATGTTTTGTTTTGTTCTCGTTGTTGTTTTTAATGTACTTGGCTAAATAAAATGTTTGCAATTTTATCTCAGCCCTCAAAACTGTTGATAACTTTACAAGCTCACCAAGCCCAAAAGTCTGGAATCATTGTGTTAGGACAATCTACAGAGAAAGATCACAGAGCAGGAAGCAGGAAGCATTAGGACTGTCAGGAGAGGTTAAGAAGACAGGAAAGAAGCAAGAGGCTTTAGTAACACACTGGGCAATATGTGAGGGCTTTTTACACATATGATCACATGTAGGCATATCGTCTCGATGTTACTGATCAGTTTCAGAGAGGCTAAAACTGCTCTGCAGGGAGGGAGTATAGATAGATATGGTGGAAGTAGCCCCCACAGCAGCAGCAGGACAAGACAGATGTCGCTGATTAGGGGTGATCTTTAGAGACAGTGGGGTTAGTGGGTGGGTCATAGAAACACAGCGTATAGGAATCTCAAATAAAGAATGGAGGGAAGTCTGCCCCACCCTCTCAGTATAGACAGGTACATTCTCCAGAGTTAGAAATCAATTGAAGAGCCTCAAAGATAGAGCCACGCAAATAAAAAATTATCATCTTTAACCTCTCTGAATCACCGATCATCACACATCTACACACAGCATATACAGGGTCATATGAAAATTTAATTCCCTGTCCACCACGTGTTTCTGCTGTGATCTCACCCACAGAACTTTGCCTCAAGTTATCAGTAGGTTTTCTTTCTTTCTTTCCTTCTTTTTAACTGAGCTAACTCTACCACTGCATGCTGACAGCATAATTAACACTAGCCTGGGGAGAGGAATTGTTCTGCACTAAAAAATAAGTATTGTAGACAGATACTTTTAGATCTTCTTGCATGGCTGAGGAAGAATCAGTACACAGAGCGTGAAGTCAAGAGAAGTCAAAGAACAAAAGAAAAGGAACGCTAATGAATTCTCAGACGCGTTGCAAACCTGTTAAGTCCTAGGTTTGACACTAGATGTGGAGTTAAGTGATTTTTAATTTTTTTAAATTGCAATTTTAAAATTGAATATAATCCAAGAATGCTGTCTGTCATTTTACAAAATCTCACTAATGGTTACACGTGAGGGACATATTAACTCCCACCAAAGAGATTCCCCTAGGAATCAATCTTCTGAGAGTTTAGGACAAGGGTGATCTTCCATGAAATCATGAATCTATTTTCCTGCATATATTTCTAACTATGCTGCTTATGTGTGTCAGGAGGGCCACATTGCAAGGTCATAAGGTTTGGGGGGTAGAAGAAAGATCATCTAATCCAATATCTCAGGTTAAAAGGCAAGGAAATAGGCATATTACTGTCCAACAACTGGTCAGTGACAACCCAGGCCCTGTGGATCTTGATCCAAGACCCATCTGTCTCATCACAGGACACTTCTGGGATCCAAGGGCCCCCTTTAGGCAATTAACCCAACTATCATCCTTCAGATCGTCCTGTCAGGTTTAGTAGTAATAAAATACTGTCCTTCATAAATCAGCAGCTTCTTAATCGAACACAAAGACATTTCCCCCCAAATAATTATCTAAGAAAGTAAGAAAGAGTTAAAGTATTTCCTGAACTAATACTGTGATATATTTCTGTATTTATATGTAAATCTGTCTACCAGCTATTACTCATAAAATAAGAGTGTATAAGAAAATGCTTGGTCAACTATTCAGAACTCTTTTAATGTGATATATTGTTATTATCATCATTATTACTACTTATACTATTGCTGTATTTGAATTTGGTGTTGAATATATAGTAAAATAAACACTAATTTAGACTAACTGGAAGAGAACAATCCAAATCATATACAATATTATTAAAATTTTTTTGTTGTTTTCATTAAGCCCACAGTCTAACTCAGTGTTACTGTTAGAGTGAAATCAAACACTGTTTTTGTCTGTCCTACCGCAGGATAAGAAACATTGTACTTGAAATTACTATTTTCATGCTATGACTAAAGTGCTAGATTCCTCAAAAAATAATTTATCCTATTAATTATTATACACGTGTGTGTATATTAATACCTCTTTAATCCAGGTTTCCAATAATTCAGACCTTAAGCTCATTTTCTCCATGTCAAAATGAAGTATACTTTTCTTCCAAGTTAATGTAAAGGTGTATTTCAGTAGAACACATACTGAATTAATGAAATTTAAGATTCTGCTCTCTGGAAAGAGATTCTATTTGAAAGGCTTTCAAAATCCTACAATGCTGCCATCTGGTGGTCAAATGTGGTTCCTTACTGTTATTTTTTAAATCATGATTATCTTTATAGATGCTTAGCAATTTGAACCCTACCACGGTGTTCATGTTGTTGCAAACTTAAATGTACTGTCGTAAAGAAAATGCAAGTCAAGAATTAAATAATTACCTGTAAAAAATATGCATTTATATCAATAATATACCCCCAAAATTCTTTACTTGAATTCGTTCTATAGAGAATTACTGTATAGAACAAGGTTCTTTCCTAATGAATACAACACCAAAACAATAAGGAATATAGTCTTTGCTAAGCCCACTTCATGTTGTTTTGTTAGTATAGTATAGAGTTTAACAATTCTCGGATTTTAGAGTTCCATTGCCATAGATCCAAGCCACATAAGGTACTACTATTTATTAGCTAAGTCGTTTTCAACAAATAACCTTACTGCTCTACACTTCATTTCCTCATCTGCAAAATGGGAATAATTAAATTTACTCAAATATTCTGTGAGGTTTAACTG
>NW_007737431.1:0-11960 GCF_000696425.1 Galeopterus variegatus | reverse complement strand
TTTCCTCATCTGCAAAATGGGAATAATTAAATTTACTCAAATATTCTGTGAGGTTTAACTGCGGATGTATATAAAGTGTCTGACACTAGTAAGCATGTATATATTGGTGGCAATTACTAGCATTTCTGTCCTAAATAGAAACATACATTAGATTCGAGGAGAATGTACAGGTGGTGTCTGTCTCTAACCCTGAATTTTCAGTCACCCTCTACCTACAGCACAATTCACTTTCTACCTTCCCAGCAAACATTTCAGAGGAGTTTCTTTGTAACTGCTCCTACCATGAGTTCTGCCTCTTGAAAGGAAAAATATTTTTGGTATTTTCAAAATTTTGAAAATTTCTGTGAAATCCATACTCAAACATGAGCAGAATGAGAAATAGCCTCTGAATTCAACCTACACCTTTAAATGACTTCCTTAAAGGGTAAAGTTCTGAGTACAGAGATATTCTTCCCATTAACCTAGACACGGTGACATAACTAAGAGGGGCATTCTGATTCTGATAGCTCCCCACCTGCATGGGCATTCTGAAATAGAAGCGGGTGTCATTTGAACAGCCAGTTGCTACCCCCTGCTGTACCCTCAAAGAGGTCATTTGCCACCCAGTAGCTAACATTGACTCATCAGAAATTGCTTTATACATTCTGATTTTCCAAAGGACTTGACTCAGATGTTTAGCCTAAAATTGTTATTTCTGCATTAGGATGTTTGCAGTGGGAAAAGAGAATTGGAAGTGTAATCTCACTGATGTGGCACACTCCAGATGACTGTATAACGCTGTCCAGGACAGCCTGACCAGACAACCCTCCAAACCTGCAAGACGTGACATTCATTAAGTGCCGCATGTATGCTTGTGTTGACTAGGGGATAAAGATTGGTCGAAAGTATATAAAGACATAATCTCTATTTTCAAGGAGCATAGTGGCTTGGTGGGAGAATCCAAGCATAACAAGATAAATGTTAACAAATCTCTCTAATGTAATGCAGAGAGAGACTATGTGGTTCTTTGCAACATGGAGAAGGGCAAGATCAGAGTCCACCAACTGGCATGATTTTAATTTTTGAGTGTCTCCCACTCATAATAAATGTGATTATCGGGCGCTCAGTACACTTCTGTCTGTCATGGAGCTCATCCCTAGTCTAAATTTGGCCAAAAAGAAGGTTTTGATAGCTAAATCACTTAAAGAACCTTTTATTGATTATCAATTACTATGTACATGGAGCTTCTGAAACAATTCAGTATAATATTCTTGGTCTAGGGGCATATAAGCAGAAGTTGGTTTATAAATTTGAGTTAATAAGCTTGAAAACAAATGAGAAGGAAATTAATGTATAATTCAAGTTTGTCATAATCAACCCCTAGATATAAGAGTCTAGACAAGCAATAATAAAGATTAACAATCTTATCAGGATTATGAGACAGAAAATTATTGGAAAAGATATCTTTGATTTATTATAGTCATCAAAAGAATTATTCCAGAGCTATAGAAAATAACATAAGCCAAATTCCAGAAGAGAGAAAGAATCGATTGTTAATCACTACAGTGACTTGTATCTTGGTGTCTCAAAATTACTTGAAAACACAACAGAGTAATTAATTTTGTCTATCTTAGAAAGAAGGACACAAAGCCAAGTTATCAGTACACATTTATAAAGGCCTGAACCACATCAGACCACATCATCATTTCTTTTGACATAACTGAATTGGTTACACAGAAATACCAGAGTAACAATAATCTATTTAGACTTTAACAAAGCAACACAACACCATTTTATGATGAAAATCCAGGCAAAGTCTGTAGATATGTGGATAAAGGAGCTGAAGTTGACATAGTAATTAAATAATTGGTTTCTAGAAGACTCGAATAAATAACAGTCCTTTTGCCTATTATCTTTCTTCTTGAGTTCCAAATGGCAACACAGATTTTATACATGTCCCAACTTCATAAATTAAAAGTTCTGTCTCAGAGCACCTAAACTCTGAGAGCACGTGATGCATCAAAGAAAAGATGTGGTTGAGAAATAGAGGAACACTGAGAAGGAAAGTCGTCGACACCTCTGAAGGTGATAGCAAGAATTCAGAAAAGTCAGGTTGGAAGGAGAATCAATATCTTGGTCACCACTACTTTGTCATATCCTGAAGAACGGCACTAAGTCATATAAATACTCTGAGTTTGCTCCTTCATCCTATCATGTCCTTCACTCTCAATGTCTTAAACCCTATATTGCACTCCGGTTATTTATTATAAGCATTAGAAAGTGAGTTCTATCAGTACAGGAGTTTTGTATGTTTTGTCTACTGCTATATCCCTGGTGCTTAGAACAGCATTCAATAAGTAGTTGTTGAATGAATGGTAAATATGATCAATATACTCACCAAAATTATCTAACTGCAAGGTACAAGATACAGACTTTTAAATCAATTGCTTTTCTCTGCAGTAATAATAAGCACTTACAAATGCAAATGGAAAAATATTCCATTCACAAAATTAATGCAAACTAAAAAGTAGTAACAATACAAGCACCCCACATATATGAAGAGCCGTATAAGTTTTATTGGAAGACACAAGACAAAATTGGAACAAATGCAAAGATATATCATATACAATAAAGTTAGTTTATTGTTACTTTATAGTTACTTTATTGTTATTGTTGCTTTTATAGTTACTGCAATAAAGTTAGTACGGATTGACATGAATAGATTTAAAATAACAAATCAGTGACATAAAATGGATAACACAGAAATAGATCCTAGTGTGTATGTGACAAGGAGATACATTAATTTTTTGAGTAACAAATTGATTATTTAATGTAGAGTACTGGCATGATACTGGGGAGAAGATAAAGTTGGGCCTCTATTTACACTTTATACAAAGCAATTTCCAGATGTATAACATTTAACAGTAAAATAAAATTAAATAAAATTAAAATGTTAAAAGAAAATGTAAGATACTACATATACAATATAGGTATAGAGGCAAATATATTAACCAAGTGAGAAAAACCAAACCTTAAAGAAAGAAAAAACAACTGGGGAGGCAGAAAGGAAGGAAGGA
The DNA here is from genome assembly GCF_000696425.1 of Galeopterus variegatus. Classification (NCBI taxonomy): domain Eukaryota; kingdom Metazoa; phylum Chordata; class Mammalia; order Dermoptera; family Cynocephalidae; genus Galeopterus; species Galeopterus variegatus. The sequence continues at coordinate 8,904 of NW_007737431.1, read as the reverse complement.
AGGGAGAGAGGGATGGGGGGAGGGAGGAAAGAAAAACATTTAACAATATAATTTTTTTAATTAGGGTGAAAGTATCATAAACAAAGTCAATACATAATATATATAAACAGTGCTTTTGGGGGGGAAAAACATTTTGCATCTTAGAAGATTATCAAAAGTTATCATGTATAATATATGAAAAGGATCTTACAAAATAATGTACAATAACATGGGCAAAGGATATAAATAGGCATTTCACAGAAGAGCAAATCTACGTGACCAGCTAAAACATAAAAAGATTTTCAAATTCATTAGTAGCCAAGAAAACACAAAAACAAATTAACATGAGATATCATATTTGACAAAAATTAAAGCAAAATAAATACCTATTACTGACAAGTATGTGGGTAAAAGGAGACTCTCCTACACTACTGGGTGAAACGTCAGTGTGATAGTCTTTCTGGAAAACAATGCAGCAACATCTGTTACACTTTAATATCCTTATCCTCTTGGATCTAGTAATTCTATTGGTCACATAACAATATATCACATTTTATATCACATAAAAATAAAAGCATCAGTATCTGAAAACACATGAGTGTAGGGTTAGCGTAGCATTGTTGATAACGGTCAGTGAGTGGCTGCCCATCAACCTGAGGAATAGTTGTAGTTAATCAAGATTAATTTACATTATGAGGTATTTTGCATCACTTAAAAGAATGAGTTTGAATTTTACCATATACCTGGAAAGCTGGTCATCTACCAGCTCTGAGTTTTACCTAACTGCATGGAAATCTTTTAAGCTCCTATGTCTACCTGATGATTTTCTAAGCATTTTGTGGCATGTGTGAAGCCTCAGATAATCTATTAGGTGAGAGGCTTCTCTTAAAAGTAAAATGGTTCAATTCCAAGAAAAGCTTGCTTTTGCGAAGCAACAGTAAAAGCTTCACTATCGTCTAAGTTACGAGAGACTAGAAGCTATATTGCCAACACAAAAGAAACAATTTCTGAAACACCTTAATAAATCTTAGTAATTGTGAGAACACCATGAAGACGATCAGAAAACAAGGAAGGACATCAATTTCTCAAAAGATCAAGGTCAATAGAATTGGTTTCAGTAACCATCCAACAACTTATAATGAAATCAAACTTGTCACAAATATCTTAGGAAAGTAATTACAATGGACATTCTTTGAGCCTATAGGTTAGCATAAGGTGTCACCAGGAATTAAGAATGATGACATGTTATAGGTTTAGAGAACAGTGGGTGAGGAATAAGAATACTGTGGAAAGAGGTTTTAATATAGATGTGGAGTCTATAGAGTAAAATTAATATAAAACTGGAAATCAGTTTAGTATCATTAAAATAATCTANTCTTCCCATTAACCTAGACACGGTGACATAACTAAGAGGGGCATTCTGATTCTGATAGCTCCCCACCTGCATGGGCATTCTGAAATAGAAGCGGGTGTCATTTGAACAGCCAGTTGCTACCCCCTGCTGTACCCTCAAAGAGGTCATTTGCCACCCAGTAGCTAACATTGACTCATCAGAAATTGCTTTATACATTCTGATTTTCCAAAGGACTTGACTCAGATGTTTAGCCTAAAATTGTTATTTCTGCATTAGGATGTTTGCAGTGGGAAAAGAGAATTGGAAGTGTAATCTCACTGATGTGGCACACTCCAGATGGCTGTATAACGCTGTCCAGGACAGCCTGACCAGACAACCCTCCAAACCTGCAAGACGTGACATTCATTAAGTGCCGCATGTATGCTTGTGTTGACTAGGGGATAAAGATTGGTCGAATCCACCTGCATGGGCATTCTGAAATAGAAGCGGGTGTCATTTGAACAGCCAGTTGCTACCCCCTGCTGTACCCTCAAAGAGGTAATTTGCCACCCAGTAGCTAACATTGACTCATCAGAAATTGCTTTATACATTCTGATTTTCCAAAGGACTTGACTCAGATGTTTAGCCTAAAATTGTTATTTCTGCATTAGGATGTTTGCAGTGGGAAAAGAGAATTGGAAGTGTAATCTCACTGATGTGGCACACTCCAGATGGCTGTATAACGCTGTCCAGGACAGCCTGACCAGACAACCCTCCAAACCTGCAAGTCGTGACATTCATTAAGTGCCGCATGTATGCTTGTGTTGACTAGGGGATAAAGATTGGTCGAAAGTACATAAAAAGTATATAAAGACATAATCTCTATTTTCAAGGAGCATAGTGGCTTGGTGGGAGAATCCAAGCATAACAAGATAAATGTTAACAAATCTCTCTAATGTAATGCAGAGAGAGACTATGTGGTTCTTTGCAACATGGAGAAGGGCAAGATCAGAGTCCACCAACTGGCATGATTTTAATTTTTGAGTGTCTCCCACTCATAATAAATGTGATTATCGGGCGCTCAGTACACTTCTGTCTGTCATGGAGCTCATCCCTAGTCTAAATTTGGCCAAAAAGAAGGTTTTGATAGCTAAATCACTTAAAGAACCTTTTATTGATTATCAATTACTATGTACATGGAGCTTCTGAAACAATTCAGTATAATATTCTTGGTCTAGGGGCATATAAGCAGAAGTTGGTTTATAAATTTGAGTTAATAAGCTTGAAAACAAATGAGAAGGAAATTAATGTATAATTCAAGTTTGTCATAATCAACCCCTAGATATAAGAGTCTAGACAAGCAATAATAAAGATTAACAATCTTATCAGGATTATGAGACAGAAAATTATTGGAAAAGATATCTTTGATTTATTATAGTCATCAAAAGAATTATTCCAGAGCTATAGAAAATAACATAAGCCAAATTCCAGAAGAGAGAAAGAATCGATTGTTAATCACTACAGTGACTTGTATCTTGGTGTCTCAAAATTACTTGAAAACACAACAGAGTAATTAATTTTGTCTATCTTAGAAAGAAGGACACAAAGCCAAGTTATCAGTACACATTTATAAAGGCCTGAACCACATCAGACCACATCATCATTTCTTTTGACATAACTGAATTGGTTACACAGAAATACCAGAGTAACAATAATCTATTTAGACTTTAACAAAGCAACACAACACCATTTTATGATGAAAATCCAGGCAAAGTCTGTAGATATGTGGATAAAGGAGCTGAAGTTGACATAGTAATTAAATAATTGGTTTCTAGAAGACTCGAATAAATAACAGTCCTTTTGCCTATTATCTTTCTTCTTGAGTTCCAAATGGCAACACAGATTTTATACATGTCCCAACTTCATAAATTAAAAGTTCTGTCTCAGAGCACCTAAACTCTGAGAGCACGTGATGCATCAAAGAAAAGATGTGGTTGAGAAATAGAGGAACACTGAGAAGGAAAGTCGTCGACACCTCTGAAGGTGATAGCAAGAATTCAGAAAAGTCAGGTTGGAAGGAGAATCAATATCTTGGTCACCACTACTTTGTCATATCCTGAAGAACGGCACTAAGTCATATAAATACTCTGAGTTTGCTCCTTCATCCTATCATGTCCTTCACTCTCAATGTCTTAAACCCTATATTGCACTCCGGTTATTTATTATAAGCATTAGAAAGTGAGTTCTATCAGTACAGGAGTTTTGTATGTTTTGTCTACTGCTATATCCCTGGTGCTTAGAACAGCATTCAGATTGCACTCCGGTTATTTATTATAAGCATTAGAAAGTGAGTTCTACCAGTACAGGAGTTTTGTATGTTTTGTCTACTGCTATATCCCTGGTGCTTAGAACAGCATTCAATAAGTAGTTGTTGAATGAATGGTAAATATGATCAATATACTCACCAAAATTATCTAACTGCAGGGTACAAGATACAGACTTTTAAATCAATTGCTTTTCTCTGCAGTAATAATAAGCACTTACAAATGCAAATGGAAAAATATTCCATTCACAAAATTAATGCAAACTAAAAAGTAGTAACAATACAAGCACCCCACATATATGAAGAGCCGTATAAGTTTTATTGGAAGACACAAGACAAAATTGGAACAAATGCAAAGATATATCATATACAATAAAGTTAGTTTATTGTTACTTTATAGTTACTTTATTGTTATTGTTGCTTTTATAGTTACTGCAATAAAGTTAGTACGGATTGACATGAATAGATTTAAAATAACAAATCAGTGACATAAAATGGATAACACAGAAATAGATCCTAGTGTGTATGTGACAAGGAGATACATTAATTTTTTGAGTAACAAATTGATTATTTAATGTAGAGTACTGGCATGATACTGGGGAGAAGATAAAGTTGGGCCTCTATTTACACTTTATACAAAGCAATTTCCAGATGTATAACATTTAACAGTAAAATAAAATTAAATAAAATTAAAATGTTAAAAGAAAATGTAAGATACTACATATACAATATAGGTATAGAGGCAAATATATTAACCAAGTGAGAAAAACCAAACCTTAAAGAAAGAAAAAACAACTGGGGAGGCAGAAAGGAAGGAAGGAAGGGAGAGAGGGATGGGGGGAGGGAGGAAAGAAAAACATTTAACAATATAATTTTTTTAATTAGGGTGAAAGTATCATAAACAAAGTCAATACATAATATATATAAACAGTGCTTTTGGGGGGGAAAAACATTTTGCATCTTAGAAGATTATCAAAAGTTATCATGTATAATATATGAAAAGGATCTTACAAAATAATGTACAATAACATGGGCAAAGGATATAAATAGGCATTTCACAGAAGAGCAAATCTACGTGACCAGCTAAAACATAAAAAGATTTTCAAATTCATTAGTAGCCAAGAAAACACAAAAACAAATTAACATGAGATATCATATTTGACAAAAATTAAAGCAAAATAAATACCTATTACTGACAAGTATGTGGGTAAAAGGAGACTCTCCTACACTACTGGGTGAAACGTCAGTGTGATAGTCTTTCTGGAAAACAATGCAGCAACATCTGTTACACTTTAATATCCTTATCCTCTTGGATCTAGTAATTCTATTGGTCACATAACAATATATCACATTTTATATCACATAAAAATAAAAGCATCAGTATCTGAAAACACATGAGTGTAGGGTTAGCGTAGCATTGTTGATAACGGTCAGTGAGTGGCTGCCCATCAACCTGAGGAATAGTTGTAGTTAATCAAGATTAATTTACATTATGAGGTATTTTGCATCACTTAAAAGAATGAGTTTGAATTTTACCATATACCTGGAAAGCTGGTCATCTACCAGCTCTGAGTTTTACCTAACTGCATGGAAATCTTTTAAGCTCCTATGTCTACCTGATGATTTTCTAAGCATTTTGTGGCATGTGTGAAGCCTCAGATAATCTATTAGGTGAGAGGCTTCTCTTAAAAGTAAAATGGTTCAATTCCAAGAAAAGCTTGCTTTTGCGAAGCAACAGTAAAAGCTTCACTATCGTCTAAGTTACGAGAGACTAGAAGCTATATTGCCAACACAAAAGAAACAATTTCTGAAACACCTTAATAAATCTTAGTAATTGTGAGAACACCATGAAGACGATCAGAAAACAAGGAAGGACATCAATTTCTCAAAAGATCAAGGTCAATAGAATTGGTTTCAGTAACCATCCAACAACTTATAATGAAATCAAACTTGTCACAAATATCTTAGGAAAGTAATTACAATGGACATTCTTTGAGCCTATAGGTTAGCATAAGGTGTCACCAGGAATTAAGAATGATGACAATGTTATAGGTTTAGAGAACAGTGGGTGAGGAATAAGAATACTGTGGAAAGAGGTTTTAATATAGATGTAGAGTCTATAGAGTAAAATTAATATAAAACTGGAAATCAGTTTAGTATCATTAAAATAATCTATGTTATAGGTTTAGAGAACAGTGGGTGAGGAATAAGAATACTGTGGAAAGAGGTTTTAATATAGATGTGGAGTCTATAGAGTAAAATTAATATAAAACTGGAAATCAGTTTAGTATCATTAAAATAATCTATGGCCCTTAAAATTTTATATTCAACCTTCATCTCGCCATTCATTTAACCTGCCTCCCTCACCCTTTTCTGCTTTAGTAAGAATAAAGGACTGACCCTGAAGTTCCTCGATGAATAATAATCCCAACTTCTTTTTGTTGAGCCCCTACTCTGTAAGGAGCACGCTCAATATCTAATCTCATTTAAGCATAATTACAATTTAGTGAAATAGGTATTTATTTCACTGTTTTAAGATGAGGAGACTGAGGCTTGGAGAGGCACAATGAATATGACCAAGGTCGAACAGCTAGGAAGTGGCAGAGCAGGGACTCCCAGCACGGCTAACTTCAAACCTGAGCTTTTCTGCTGCACTGCCATGGCCTCTTGTTGAGTCAACCCTGTCCTAGGGATAACCTCACACAGAGAACCCATCATATCCACAGCTATCTAGCTTGGTGTCACTGAGTAGGTATTATAGCATGCCATTGTTGTTCTTTCATTCAGCACCCGTGGGATGGGTCACATGGTGCTGCTACCCACCCCATTAGCCTCTTCTTTCTTAGGCATTTATCTAGTGGGGGGACACCCTGCCCACCTGTCCCAATCAGTGTACACACCCAGCCCATCCCACCTCCATCAACATCCCAAACTCCCAGGACTCACAGGCAAGTGACCTCAGGAAATTAGTCATGAACCTATCCCATATCCTCTTTTCTTGGGAAACATACACATTTTGTCCTTCTAAGCTCAGAAAATTTCACATAGGAAAAAGAATGTGAAAGGTTAATGGATGATTAAAATAAGGCCCTGGAATCTTATCCCTGAGAACATCACGGTTGAAGCACTCAGAGACTCTTTGACCTAGAGGTCTCTAGTCCAGCACTTAGAGGTGACATCGGGCTAGGCCCTTCATGATCCAGCCCTGCCTACCTTTCCAACCTCATGTCATGCTCTTCTGCCACCGTGCATGTCTCATCCATACTCCCACCTCAGAGCAGAGCCGTTTGGTGCAATGGACAAGTTGCTTAACGTTTCTGTACCTCCATTTCATTTTCAAAGTAAGGATAGTTCAACTTTCAGTTCTTCAACACATTTTTATTGGGACACACTGGTGCCAGGAACTCTCTAACCAACCTCACAGGGTTATTAGGAGGATTAATTCATTAGCATTTATTAATTAGGATTAAATTCCATGTAAAATTTTTAACCTAGTAACTGACAAATAGTAAATTCTCTGTAAACATGTGATCTATTATTAATATTACTGTTTCCTTGTCACACCTCTACACTTTGGTACACACTTTTCTATCTGCTGGAAATGCCTTTCCCCATCTTATTTATCCTTTATGACTCAAAATATCATCTCCTTTGTAAAGCCTTCCCTCTATTTTCTAGGAACAGTTACTGGCTTTCTTCTCCTCCTGTGGGCTACCTTTGTACATATATCAAGGAAATATTCATGTTGCATTTTAATATTTTGTTGTCTTTCCTCTCTTTCTCAGACTCAAAGTTCCTTGAGGGCAAATGGGGATGGTGTCTTATTCTTAGCAGTAGTTCCTACATTTAGCACAATACCAAGGCTGAAATTGTGGTATAGGTTCTCCATACTTGTATACTGAAGAAATGAATGACCTGTCTGAGCTTATCCTGTCAACTGATCATAGAATCAAGAGGTCTCTGGCTCCCTGATTCCCTGGCCAGGTATTCTTCTCTCTAGTATTCTGCTTCTGTGAATCACTGAGGAGAGGGACCACAATATGAGAGACAATGCATTCTTGGCTCATGGTTGGGGCAGCACCACTGAAGTCTTTACCCCCACACCACTGACAGTGCGGCCACCAGAACCAACAAGAAAAGCTCCTTCCTCCTGAAATGTCCTTTCAGCGCCCTCTATGAGAAAGCTTAACATCATGCTTACTGTCAAAAAGAAATGTGTAAAGGCAGTCTGTCCACTACTGCAGAGCAAGCATTGAAAGGTGATTTGCAGCTGACAGGCAATAAATTGACGACTGGCACAAAGCCCAAATGGAAACGCATGGGGGCAATAACTGCTTATGCTGACTCTGTGAAAGCCGGGGAAAATGCCACTCAAAAGTGAACAGCAGGGTTGATCTGAAGAACAAGATAATACAGATAAAGATATAGCACAATGGACTTCCAATTAATATTTTTACCCAGTCCCTTTACATTGTTATAAAAGTTTGTCATATTAGTTATCTATTTCTGTATAACAAATTATCCCAAAACTTAGTGGCTTAACACAACATACATTTACTTTCTCATAGCTTCTGTGCATTACGAATCCCAGTTCAGGCCAATTCTGTGTCAGAGTCTCTCACAAAGCTGTAACCAAGGTGTCGTCTAGGACTACAGTCTCATCTTAAGGCTCAGTTGGGGAAAACTTTGCTTTCAAGCTCACTGAGGGGGTTGTTGGCAGGATTCGCTTCCTCAGGAATGACTGAGGCCTTGGTTCCTCGATGGTGGCTGGGTGGGGTCACTTTCAGTTTCTTCCACAAGGGCCTCTCTAGTCTGTTTCATCAGGGCAGGCACATGAGAAGAGCCAAAGAGAGTGGAAACAAGATGAAAGTCACTTTTAGAGCCTAATTCTACCACCTTTACCAAATTCCATTCATTAGAATCATGTCACCAAATCCAGCATGTCTTAAGGACAGGAATACCAGGAGGTAGGATGCTTGCAAGCCCTGGCAGAAGTGACCTGTCACCTTTTGCTTGTTACTTCTCACTATTTTCCCTTAAGAAGATAAAAAAATAATACATGAATGTATAATTGTTTTTAAAGGCCAATTAGAAATCTAAATATTTTATTTTGGTTAGATAACATTAAAACAGCTTTGATCATGTAGGAAGTGAATACAAAACCAGTAGCAAAAGAAAATGCTTTACAACTGATTCATTGACTACCCATCAAGTTAGGCAAGTTGAACCATTTGAAACAAATGATGAAATGTTTCACTAGATAAATCTA